>NC_090939.1:517735218-518036492 GCF_040938575.1 Ambystoma mexicanum
TTTTATAAGATTCTGAAGGACTCTGTGGTGGAACATTTTTTGTAAAATACTTTTTTTGGTATGGTTACTTGCCACTACATCAAGATTTTGTGTGTTTATAGCACTGTTGTTAATGTAGACATTGATTTTTATGTTTTTGTAGTAGTAGTGTTTTTTGATAACTGAACCTAGGGTGTACATACAGTTTCTTTTGCCTATGTGCAGCCTGTATATTTTACTTAGAATCTGTTAGTTGAACATGGTTTGCAAATGAGTAAAATACTAAGCGTATGAAACTCACTTGGCTTCTTAAGGCTGTGTTATTGGATGTTAGGAGATAGAAGAAATAATCATATACTTATTTTGCTATTTTTATAGGGTAAATGGCAGAAATTGTACAGAAAAGAATGGAATGCATGCGTTTGTGAAGGTGTGGGTAGTAAAGTAGAAGGATGTGATGTAGAGGCAGTGGTGTTTTTTCAGCTGGGAGCTTTTCCAATGATAGTGTCTATCTGTGTGAGTGTATAAAGATGCATGAACGTATCCTGGCGTGTAATTTTAAAATACACTAGAACGTGTTATTCTACAATTGTAGTGTTATATCTCCCATCTTTTAATATGAACTGACACTTTTTTAGGCTGTTACGGTAACATTTTGAGAGTAGACAGGTTTGCAAGTGACAGTTGATTATAGCAGATGGAAAAATGACAGTAAGGTTATTTTGTAGGTTATATAGGTTAAGTGGCAGTTACCCTGTTTATTTGCATTTATACAAGAGCTGCAAATGTACTGTGCAGAAAATATGCATACCTGTAGTTTGTATTCATGCATGTGGATATGCATGAAGCTGCAAGTAGAAATCTTGGAGACTTGTACAGTAGTTTTTTGTAGTAGGTGCTTTCCAATGACATGAGACTTGTACTCAGAGTGATCAACTGAATTCATCTGAAGTGCTGAACTATGATGATGGAGTTAGATGTAGAGTTCTTGGATGTGATTGGTGGAGGGTTGTGTGACTGCTTAGCTGTATCCAATGAGGGAATGGTACATAGAGTAAAGTGGAAAGGGTAGAAGGGCTGCCTAAGAGTTACGCGCTCCACGGACACCACGGCTGTCTGTGGACAGGGCGTGCCACATCTGGGGCTTTTCAGCAAATCCAGCATGGAAAGGGGACTGTAGGGATTAGCCAATCAGGTGTTGAGGTTGTGGACTTGTGTTGAAAGAGGCTGTGTGTAGTGAAGATGGCAGAGGTGTAGAAAGTCAGGGTGTTGGTGGTTGGAGATATGTTTGTGCATGGTTTGAGCAGTATGCTAAATGCAGGAATGTGGCAAACAATTTTGATGTTAAAGGAGTGGAGGTGGCGTGGAGCACTGTGCCTGATTTCAATGTGCAGGGAATTGTACAAGTTTGTGAAGATATGGGCAGGATGAACAGTCCCCGTGCGGTAGTTTTGCACTGAGGTGCTTTGCATTTGGACTATGTCAGTGCCCCTACTTTGTTGGCAGATTTGGAACACTTGGTTCAAGCAGTAATGAAAGTCCTTCCAAATGCCAAAGTCCTTTTTTCTGGTTTGGTACCTAGGCAATATGGGACAATAGTTCTGTTTTTTGTCCTCAGCAAAACATTGCTAGGTGTGCAATCAACCTAGGCAGGTTTGCTTCCATACTTAGAGCTGGTATGTTCTTTTGTAATAATGAGAACATTGATTCTGGTAATGCTGTTTATTTTAAAGAAGATGGCATTTCTTTATCTTTTATGGAAAATGCCATGCTGTTTTGGAACATAAGGGTTGCTTTGGAGAAGCTTATGTGAAGATTTTAGGAGTAAAATAAGACAAAACCCCAATAAAAACAAAATACAAAATAAAAGGTGTCTCTCAAGCATTTGCAAAAAAAAATAAATGGCTCTTTTCAGAGCCAACCTCAAAGGGGAAATGGGGCACACTATTTAAATTTACATTCATCACGCCCAGATTTTTCAATTTGTCCGCGGACACCGCGGTTGTCTGCAGACAACACATATTACATATGGGGATTTTAGGGTTGAGAGGCATGCAAATGAGAATGAGCAGAGCAAGGGATTGGTCAATAAGGTTTACTGGGTGTGTTGTGTCAGGAGAGAGTTTGTCAGAAAGGCTTTTTCCTGAGAGAAGAACAACAGATAGCTATGGCTGTGTGTTTCAGAAAACAGATTATCTGGATTTTGGGAGATTCATGGATAAATTGGTTGGAGGTGAATGCAGAATGCTGTGGAGTGGCTGCACATCTTAGATTCCCTCATGTGGAAGTGCACTGGCATGGAGTGCGTTGAATGAAGTGGCTGGATTTAGTATCTCTTTGTGCTACTTTGGTGACACAGCGTCATCCAGACATAATTGTTATTCATTGTGAAGGGAAAAGTTTAGGACATGTGTCTGGAATTTCTTTGCAATTTGCAATGAAAGAAGGACTTGGGAAGGTCATGGACATGTTTCCAAATTCCCAAGTATTTTTTTCTAGTATTGCTCACAGACGAATGGGGCTGAGTTCTTCTTCATTTGGTCCACAAATGGAGAAAGCGCGGCGCAATGTCAATAAGGCTGTTTGTGCCTTTTTAAGAGATGTTGGCATGTCCTCTTTTCACAATGAAAATATTATGTTTCGTAGAACACACATTTTTCGCAGAGATGGAGTACATCATACTTATGCTGGCAATCAGATTTTTTTGCGAAATATCCAAAATGCATTGCAACCTTTTTTGTAATTACATTAATACATTTTGCAATAGGTGTTAATTATTTGAAGCTTTTGAAACGCAAAAAAACACCACCAAAAGGCTCTTTTCAGAGCCACCACTTCTTCCCATAGAAAAGTGCAATGGTTCTGATAGGGCAACACCCCTAAAAAATAAATGTCTGCGGACTGACCGCAGACTTCTAAAAAATGCACAGGGCCCTGCACTATTTATTTGTCACTTCTATTCTTAAACTGTGAAAGGCGGCTCTGAAAAGTGTTTTTTTTAATTTTTTATATTTCTTTTGTTTTTTAAACACGACGCACAAGGAAAGGAGGGGAAAGGAGGGTAAGGAAGGGACACCAACCACGGGGATAAGAAAGGGCAGGTGGAGAGAGGAAGATGTAGGGTGGGCCTTATTTAGGTAGGTAGCAGACCTTCTCATGCTCTTTGACCACAGTCTCGACCCTTGACACTTTATCAACATTACAATGAGAACCCCTTGTACGGACTTTTCATGAAAAGTAAATACACATGTGATGGTATCAGTGATATCATCAATGACATTTGTAATGTCATCTTTGATGTCTTGGGTGTTAGTCTTAGCAGTGCACGGTGGTGGCGCGAGTTATGGTAGCTCAGTTTACCATAACTGTCAAATTTCAGGGGTTTTTCGGTTTTACTTGGAACCATAACTAACGTCCCTGCAACAAAGTTTTTTCACTGAATTTCATAGGTTTTTAGTAGCGCAACTTAACCATATCGTCCCTTTAACAAAGTTTTTTTACTGAATATATATATTGATGATATCTTTATTATCTGGACTGCATCAGAAGAGCATTTAAAATGATTTTTTTCCTGGCTCAGCAATTTGCAGAAACACATTAAATTTACTAATAATTTTAGTAAAATGACTGAAATTCTGAGATGTAGAAGTGAGTATACTGCAGAATAAGGTTGTAACTTTCCCCTTTATCAAAAGTACTGATAGGAGCAATGTGTTACACGCTCAAAGTTTCCATCCCAAACATTTTGTGGAGAACCTTTCTTTTGGCCAAATCCTATGTATTAAGCGTAGTGTAAATGATACAAATATTTTGCCCAAACAATTTGATATACTTTAACAAAAATGTTTGTCAAGAGGAAATACAGGAGATTCGTTACTTAAATTAATTGATGAATTACCTAAATTAAAGAGATTTATTATGAAAACTGGACCATACTGTGGAATCTAAGTTGATTCATGTGTCTACTTATTCTAGACAGAGCCATAAAATCAGAAATATCCTTAAATGTAATTAGAAAACCTTATGGTTGGACAAAACTACAAAGAAATTGTTTCCAAAGGTTCCAATATTGTCAAATTGAAAAAATAAATAATTGTGTAACATTTGGGTAAGAGCAGATCAGAACCCATTGTTGTACACCTTACAGCTTACTCCCCAAACAGAATCTGTTGGTTGTCTCCCTGATCATCAGTCTGGCTTCAGAACATCCAGAGGCACGGAAACTGCTCTCTGGAACACCTGTGAAGACCTGCTATCAAATCTTGAGTGTAACTCTCCTTCTGTCCTCATTCTCCTTGACCTCTCCTCCGCATTCGACATGGTTAACCATAACACCCTGATTACCTCTGTGATACCCTGGGCATTACTGACCAGACCCTAGTGTGGTTAAATCCTTTCTCTCTGACCGTCCATCCCAGGTGGAACTCAAGGCTCTTTCTCTACACTAACACTCTCTCTACTTACGGGCCCCTCAGGGAATTAGCCTATGACTCTGGTTCTTCAACATCTACATGGCGCCTTGGCCCACATGAGCTCTTCCTTCACTTCCAACTTTCAGAGTTACGCGAATGACACTCAGCTCTCCATCAAGCTACACTCAGCTTCTTCTTCCTCCTAACTCTGTCCGCAATTCAGTCCTGGTGTGCAGTTAACAACCTCTACCTTAATGCCAGTAAGACAGAGATTGTTGTCATTGGGACCCCGGCTCCCTTTTTACCCACTCTCACTTTGGCCTGCCTACCTTGGCCCTAAACCCACACCCACCACTGAGGCAAAAAATCTGGGGGTCATCTTCGGCCCCACCTTGTCCTTCTCCGCACACATCTCAGACATTTCCAAAAAATCTCACTACCAGCTGCCCCTCCTCCAAGGTATCCTACCTTTTCTCACTTTCCCCCAGAGACTTACTGTCTCCAGAGCTCTGGTTCTCTCTAGACTTGACTACTGTAACAGTCTCTTTCTCAATCTCCCTACTTCTTCACTCAGACCTTTACAACTCATCCGGAACAGAATTGCAAGACTTATCCTTGGCCTCAAGCCCAGGGACCACATCTCTCTCGCACTGAAATCCCTCCACTGGCTCCTCGTAGCTGCAAGGATCAAATACAAGACCCTCTGCATTGTCCACAAGGCTTGCTGGGGCCGGTGCCCGCACTTCTTACAACACATTCTTCCCAAATACACTCCCTCTAGAGCACTCCACTCGCCCTTCTCCAAATCCCTGGGCATTAGCTGTTTTTTCAAACAGAGACTTGGGGGTAGATCCTTATCCTCTGCAGGGGCCTCCCTCTAGAACAATCCCTCTGCCTCTCTCCGTCCTGAGCCATATCTCTGTACATTCCGGAAATTCCTCAAGACCTTCCTCTTCTCCTCTGCCATCTCTATACCTCTCCCCTGCTAACCTCCGCTCTCTACCTGATACCATCTCACTCTGCTAAACTAGCTAACTGGTTGCCTGGCTCTCCTCAGAAACGTACAGGTCTCAGGCACCCACACCAGTCCCTGCACTTTCCTTGTGGCCCCCGCACTACTTGCAGCACTACACACTTAACCCTGTGCACTTAACCCTGCCCTCCCGGACCAGGGCACTTCCCTTCACCCATCCCTCACACTTCTTGTCTGGCACTTCCACAAACTGTATATACCTTACACAATAAATGTGTTGTCTTTCTGTTCCTTGGTCTCCCCTTGGAACCCCTGACATTGTGCACTTGAACCACTTGTGTTAATGGCACATTATAAATGCACAGAAACCTGCACATACCCCTCCTATCTTCACTGCTTGTAATGCACTTGCATTATTGTCAGTCTGTTATACCTGTTTCCCCCTGCCCACCTTCCCTGTTTCCCCCAACTACCGGTTAACGCACTTGAACTAGCAGAAATGTTGTCAGGCCTAGTATGCTTATTATTATTGTACATCATTCTGAAATTTCCAAGGCCGTATGAATTATTGTATCCCCATGTTCCCCTCCCATCATGGAGCGCTTTGAAGCACTTGTTTTGTGTCTAAGCGCTTTGTAAATAAACAATACAATACAGTACAACACTAACAAAAATGTATATATTTCCATGTTTACAATGTCAGCACTGTACTAACATCATTAAAGGAAACAACCTAAGTTGTTCTACCACTGGCAGAACCATTTGCTTGAGAAATTATGCGACTTGAAACTCAAGCAATGTGTTTTATGCAATTAGATGCCTGTGTGGTCCATACTGTTGTGCTGACTACACTTGAAGCAGAGATGCGATGATCAGAACATAGATCAAATGTGCATTCCCATAATCCAAAATCACCTGTTGCTATGCACTATAAGGGGACTACTGTTACACAGATGAAGTTTAACATTTTGGAATGTGTGAGAATACCGAAACAAGGTTGCAAACTCTCTAAATTGCTCTCTGAAAGAGCGATGTACTGGATTAATAAATTGTCTGCACTTTTTCCGAGAGGTCTCAACATGGATTTGGATGTGGTTGTCTTTATGAACTGGAGACAGAACTTCTTGATAGTATGGTTATTTTGTTAAGACACCAAATGAGTTCTTGAGTTCTTAGGCATGTTGAGTCTTTTGTGTACCCTCTGCATTGCTTGGCCTTGTTAAGACATTGTTAACACTTTGGACGTTGACGTGACTATGATACATCGAATGTTATATGTCCTTGAAGTTAAGAATTTAAAGTTGGACATTTTAATTATGAATGCTGTTGTAAATAACTACAGATGTCTTACCTGTATTTAAATATGTGTTCCTAATATTTCTTTTAAATGATTAGACATTTATGACAATAGTCAATACATACGCAGTTTATACTGCGGTTATCTCAAGATGGTTACTATGAATTACCCTTAGGCAACCGGTGTGATTGGTCTAGCTATTATGAACGACACAAATAGTAAGAACTTTAATACAACTCATGTTACATGTCTTTGAAGTATAGAACATATTAAGTATGGAGTTAGATCCTGAATTTCAGTGTGGGTTTCATATATTTCAATGAATACATAGACTAAAATGTGTTTATTTAGTGATGGTCAATCCGCCTAATGCACGGATACTTCAAGATGGCAACCGACCGGTATGACTAGTCTAGTTGACGTGAAAGACATAAATAGTAAAATCTGTATATGGTTAACATGAACAGCAGCACAGTTTTATGAAATGCCTTTCTGAGCTTCATATGTGAAGTTGCAACATACTGATCTTCAATCCCAAATAAATAGTAGAAAAGCTAAGCGTTCTCTGAGTTATGAGTCCAAGGCTTTCAGAGTTAGTTATAAGGGGATACTAGATATATTAAAGTTAGGTATTTATTTATAGAAACTCCTATACATTTTGGTGAGGTTTTGCGCAGGTCCCAGAAGAAACGCATTGATACATTGTAGCTCCATGATTCAAGGAGAATCTATGGACCTGTTTGCAGTTACACTTTTAAAACTAGTAGCTCACTGTGACTTCACAAATGAAGAAGTGATCAGACTCTGCATCCTAGGGGGGTGTTTATCTTCATCTTTTTTAAATGAATTGATCATAGAACCGTTTCCACTAGCAATCATTCTCACAATGGCAAGAGCAAAAACGAGGCGGAAGTACAAGCCTCACAGATAGATTCTAGCAAAGACCTTAAAAGTGAATCCATTTATCAGCTATTTCATTCTGCGAAAAGCAAATATGAAAACACATTTGCAAAGAGATACCCATCAAGAGGATGCAATATGACTGGGAGACCCCTGTCACCATCATCACCGGGGAACAGTGATGTCAAAGCATATGTCTACATGATGGCAAACATAGTTAATCAATCAGGAAGCGACAGCAATGTACTGGTAGGCGATAACCCGGCCAAACTTGTTATTGACCTTGAAGCTACCTTGAACTTCATGTGCATCTCTGAATTCAGAAAAATTGATATTTCAACCCATTCTGACTCCATTGGAACTTCAAGTCTTTCAATGGCCCGCGAAAGGTCTGTTGATAAATCATGGGAAATGTCAAACCCTGCTTCAATACAAGGAAAAGGAGCTGCAGTCCAAAATTCATGTACTTTAAGGAGAAGTTCCAGGATTCTACAGCCATAGCCATGAAAACTGTGGCCGTAATGTACACAATTAAATAGTCACATCCAGTAGTGTGTCAGTTCACTTCACTTTTTTAGGGACTGGGACGTCTCAAAAGAGGCCCAGTTATACTCCACATTAATGAATCAGTAACACCTGTAAAGCAACACTATTGTTGTGTACCAATACAACTCAAAGCACAAGTTGAAAGAGCGATCAACAGCCTAGTTTATAATGACATCATTGAACCAGACTCTGGTCCCACCCTGTGGGACTTCAATATAGTGGCTGTACCAAAAAAAGAACTTGGTAAATGACAAACGTGTCTGCGTAGATATGAGGCCAGCTAGAAATGCCATTGAAAGAGAGCTGCATCCAGGGATGCATTTTCATGACTTCATTAGCTTACTCAATGTTGCACAAGTCTTCTGAAAACTTGATCTCAATAAAGGATACCACCAAATAGAATTGGATCCCAAATCACGCTACATAACAACATTCTCTAAACATATGTGGCTGCACCATTAAAAGCACCTGAGCTTTGACATATCATCTGCCATTGAGTGTTTTCAAGAAAACATTAACAACTGTTTTATTTACAGGGATAACATTCTTATATTTGGGTCGACACTAGAGAAACATGATCTAGCTCTCTCGGAAGTATGTGTCGCCTTGCATCTACAGGGACGTCACCTAATGCTGACAAATGGGACATTGCAATTGTATTTAATTTCCTGGAAACCCTTTAAACAAAATGCGTGCCATTCTCTTAGGCTCCTTCTTGAATGAGGCATTTGGCAGCCCGTCTGAATATCTTCTGCAGTAACTTCCTCAGTAAAAGTTAAACATTCTTTCTCTCAAATTTCCCTACAATTATTATCCACAATAGTTACATTATCTCGAGAGTAGAAATATGTTCTCTCCATGTGCTTTCAGAAATGGGGTTAATTTCACGTTTCCCCAATTTGACCTCATTATGTTTGTGGTAAATATGCCAGAACGTACACATATCAGAACTACTGAGTTCAATTTACATCCTTTGCCACTGTGCAGCACCAATGGAATCTTTATGAACCCTTATCCAGTGTTTAAACTTTAGCCTATATTTCCTAATGGTTCTTAGTATGTCCTCAATATCAGCTATACTATTATTTGCAATGGTTTTTTCTTATTAACGATCACGGAATCATACACTTTACTTTCCCCTATTTCCTTGGAATACAACTTCTTTTGCATTGCTTCAAAAGTGTAAGAAAAGGTTTCCGTGACACAACAATATTCCTTCAAACCATAAAAATGAGGCATCTCATCAGTAATCAATAGGTCCAAAATAGAGTCACTAAACTGCGAAGGATTTCGCTGGGACCATATAACTCTATTTCCTGACCCATAGAGCCCATATTTACCTATCAAACGTTCCTGAGTACAACAATCATCCATTACTATAGTAAAACTAACCACAGCATGGTCATACAACTTATTAGGAGTCAAACGGAATTGCTTTACTTTTTAAAAACGTGTCCCATTAGTTAACACAAAGTTGATCCAAGAGGATTGTGTGCAAATAGACCATGTGTATGGACATTCACCTTGAGAGACATTCATTAACTTATTCATTCAATACGAAGAAGTACAAGTTGACCATGCACAGTGATCATTAGCCTCTACCTCACACTCATGGCCAATGGTCATTGCACCATATACATTTTCCATTATACAGGATTCAGACAGCGCTACATCATTCTTAGTGGATAAGTCAGGCCGATGAAAATGTAGATCACCCACTAAAAAGACGACAGTTGGGATGTTCACCGTACCATTCGTCTAGTAAATATTCAATGTGGCTAACAATCCTTTCTGTCTTAATGTTCCCTGGAGGGTTATACACATTGATAAACAACATATAAGTGCCATCCTCAACACTGTTTAAGTGTTCTACCCTAGCTCAAACATGATTAGGTACAAATCCCGTAACCACCAAATGACAAGCCACACCCAAGATTAGGCCACCAAATGGTCTACCCGTTATGTTACATTGGGCCTTTATCTGTAAGATATTATATCTATCTAAGTAACAGTTCATGAGAAGCCAGGTTTCTTGTAATAAGAAAATGTCTGACTCTAATCAATAAGTAAGACACTGTGGGTTGTTATTAAAAGAGTTAAACCCTCTGGTATTCCACAAGTTAATTTTCAATTGGTCAAAATTTACTTTAATTGGTCACAAGACCTCATCCAATTCAAGACATCATTTCCCATCGCTTTATAACTAAAATGCATGTTAGAGTTCGACTTCAGAACCTCAGAGATCTTAACAACAATGTCATTATTATCTTCTGTTGACATCTTATGAGTTGCGGGCAACACTCCTGCCTTCCTAAAGGATTTTTGTGTGGCATTGGTTCAACATATTTCTTGAATTGTATCCAATTTCCAGGAACCAATCCGCATATGACATGATAAACTCTACAACAATAGCAGACACACAATGTACAATTGCCCAATTTGCCTCACAAGATGCATTAGGGATTTGAACTAGTGCCAGATCATGGGTGGTAAAGATATGTAAGGCTGCGACTATTAACTCAAGAGCATTTGATCGATTTAAAAAAGCACTAGCAGTAGTTGCAAACAGGTCCACAATCTTTATCTTTTTTGAAAGGGGGTTTAAAGCTGGTGCGTTCATTGTTACTTTGGCCGTAAATGACATTGTCACTGGAGCTGATTCCCTTGCCTAGTTACACAGATGAGGGCCCATGGGCACACGCTCATGATCTATCAGTGGCAATTCCACAGGCCAAGCTACCTCACATCGGCCTGAGGACAAACCCTCAGTTCTCTCCTGCATCATATTAGCAGACTGAATTAATTGCCTATCAGGAATGCTCTTGTGGGCAATATGTGTTAAGTTCACTGGAAGCCCCCCCCCCCTTTTTCTATTGATGCAAGTATCTCGAGCAGTACGTTGAGCCATCTCTACTCCTTGTTTCTGCATAACTGCTGGAACAATCTGAAAGCCCTTGTCAGTTCCAAGGCATTCCAAATTCAATGGGAAAGATGACTCCAGTGCTTGCGATGAAGTTGTGCCATTAGTTCTCTTTCTCCTTGCAGCTTGTTGAGGCTTGCTTCCTCTTTTGAGTTGTCTTTTTACAGGGTGAGATGTTGATGCAACCTTTACCCTGTGCAAGAGCCTTCTGGTGCTTTACTGGCTGTCCTTGCTGCTGTTACTGATATGGTTCTGATGCATTCTGTGGGCCTCTTTTGTAGCCCCAGTATCTTGAATCACAATTACTGATGAGTGTGAGATTGAATCTTGGGCATTTAATTCCACATTTCTTTCTGCAACCAGGGAATCCGGGGAAGACAAAACCACATCCACCAAGCTTATAAGACCTTGTTTGAAAACGTGCTGGTCTTCATATAAATTATTGCACAATGAAAAAAGTGCTTTAAGTATGGTCAAAAATTCTGGTTCGGAGCGTGGATCCTCATCTGATGAGTCAGAGTCTGAAAAACTTGATGTATGCCTTGTTGAGGATGCATACACGTTTGCTGCAATTTGAGCCAAATCTGATGATTTTGCCAAGTTAGCGGAGGTAGTGGGGGTCTGATCCATGCCAGTCTCAGTCAGAGGCGTTTGTAAACCATGAATATCAGGTAGCTTCGTATTATAATCCTAAACATAAATTTAACAGTGACTTGTTTTCAATAGGATTTTCAAGAGAAAGGTCTGCAACAATTGAACCATGTAAAAAAATGTTTTTTAAAGTTAATTTTTTTTTTTTTAAATAAATTGAGGCTGCTGGGCTGCGGCCAGCACCATGTGGCTCTTTGTTTCTGGAGTGGCTGTTTTTCTGATAGCTATAACTGGTAAGATAGCTCAGTGGGTTGAGCGCTTGCTGCTGCAATGTGTGTAATCTGCAGGTTCAACTCCCAGCAAAGTCAGCTCAGCCTTTCAACCTGCTCAGGTTGATAAATTAGTACCAACACAGGTAGGGGGATATTGTATGTATATTTGTTCTATATAAAGTGTTACATAATAACATATCATTATCGTTTGCCCTTGGAAGTCTGCTTGCATTCACAGTCATTTGGCAATATGGGCCTATATGCGCTGATATTAATGATACATTTGGTGATCCATTCTTGTGTAAATTTATATCACTTTACAGTGATATTGTAACCATATTTTTCGAAGTGTACTTAGAAACAATGCTATGTGATGCCACTTGCTGTTTTGTCAAGGAGTGAACGGTCGTGTTCCATCACTTCCTGTGATGTCACTTCGGGGTGGGGTCAAATGACATCACTTGCTGTGATGTCATCAGAGTTCAAGTGTCATGTGATGTCACTTCTGCTACCCCTGGCATTTTGGTGAAATGACGTCCCTGTTTTACCTGTCATCTATGGCTTTCTTTTCACTGATGTCACTCAATGAAACAAAGAAAAACTATTATAATGAGCAAGTTTCAGGTGCATCCAACTCCACAGGAAAGCTGTTTCAAATCTTAAAAACCTTTGAGAAGCCACCTACTCTCACCCCTCCCTTCCAGCCATCCTTGCTGGACTGCGAAAAGGTCCAAACTGCTTTTTCTCAAAAGATTCTAAAAGCTAGAGATACCATCTTAAATTGCCAAACTAATGACACCCCAATGACTTACAACAAGGTAAATCCCGAGATTAAAGTACCCAAATTCCAATTCACACCAATAACACCAGAAATCATGGCGGAGACTCTCTCTAACATGAACTGCACTACATGCCCTGAAAACATATTGCCCCCCAAATTTATTCTAGATAATGCAGACACTTTTTCACCCTTTCTTTGTCGCATGACAAACTCGTCTTTTAGAGACCAGACTGTTCCCACCAGCATAAAAACAGTCACAGTTACACCATTGGTTAAAAAACCCGGCCTTGACCAGCAAAATCCAGCCAATCTCCGCCCTATCATGAATTGCAACTTTTTGTTGAAAGTTCTTGATAAGGTGGCCACTCATCAACTTCAAGTGTATGTTGACAAGCACGACCTGCTACACTCACAGCAATCAGGATTCAGAAGTGCTCATAGCACGGAATCAGCACTACTCGACCTTCAATCTAAAATGCTAGAAATCCTCGATAAAGGCAAGGCCGGCCTGCTCATCCTATTGGACCTCTCGGCGGCTTTCGATTTATTAGACCACGAGAAGCTCCGTGAGGCCCTGGGAAATGCAGGCAACTGTGCCGCGGAAGCCATCGACTGGATATCCTCTTTCTTGAATGACAGAAAATCCAAAATCACCTGGGGTGGACACTCTTCTGGCACGAATCCAGTGGATTGTGGCGTCCCTCAAGGTGCTAGCTTCTCCCCTCTTCTATTCAATTTATATATCCGTGGCCTCTGTGCCCTTCTTTTACAGTTGGAAATTTATTTTACCAATTTTGCAGACGATACTCAACTTATTATAGAACTCAGTGGAGACCACATCACAGACAATAACAGACTCTCAGCAATCTATAATACTATAGAAAGCTGGATGAAAGCCCACTGGATGTGTCTGAATAGTTCAAAAACAGAACTTATGACATTCGGATCTTCAAAAGCCTTATCCAATCTAGGCCCAGCCTACTCATCATTTCTTATTAAGGACTCTAGCATCACGGTCCTAACTAAGGTGAAAACACTTGGCATATACCTGCAATTCTCATTAGGAGCAGACGCTCAAGTCGCTTTTCTTAAAAAGAACTGCCAGTACCACCAGAGATTACTACGCCGCATTAGGCCATATCTCAATGCTACAAATTGCGCCACCATTGCTAGAGCCACGATATTGTCCCGACTGGATTATGGGAATGCGCTGATGCTCGGTTCAAGTAAATGTTGCATTAAACAATGCCAGATCATCCAGAATAACACTGTTAGAACTATTACCGGGAAGTCCAAGCGCGAGCACATCACCCATGACCGAATAGGCCTTCACTGGCTCGGCATTGAGGAGCGTATTAAATTCAAATCCCTGACACTTGTCCACCGCTGTCTTTTTGGCACGGCTCCTACATACCTAGAGAAGGAATTTCTTTGGTACGAACCAAGCCGCTGTCTTAGATCAGCAAAAAAAGGGTTACTCAAAGTTAGCCACACCAGAGTCAAAGCTACTGGACTTGGGAGAGCCTTCCCCACCAAAGCTATTGCACTCTGGAACGAGCTTCCTGAGAAACTCAGATTAGAAAGTAGCTACTCGCTATTTAGGAAGCAGCTGAAAACTCTACTCTTTCGATAATTCGTTACATATTCAGCATGGACTCCTTTGAGTCCCCTGTCCTCCTTTTTCATGTTGTCCTGTGATCTGTCCTCTTGTGTTGTTGTCGCGCCCTGATGCTTGCGAGCTTCGGCGCATTATAAATATATAAATAAATAAATAAAATAAATGATACCAGTAGACACAGATTTAGAAAAAAATTTGGACTTTGTGCTTTTCTTCTTAATGTTCCGGCAGGCAGATAAAACACGTGTGCAAGCTAAACGATCTGTACTGCACAACTGATAATTTCGATTTGCCGCTGGCATATTAATCATGAGAGAGAGAGAGAGAGAGAGAGAGAGACATTAAAAAAAAAAACAATAAAACAGGAATGCCACTATCTCAATAATTCATTGTAAGAACGAGGCACTAGCAGACATAGTTTACCTTTAGCTTTCTCGCAAGCACGGTTAAAAAGAACAATCAGCCTTCGAAGCAGTCACTTCACAAGCAGTGTAATAGCAAATAAATACAACAGCTGGCAAACGATGACGGTGACGGTTGGGAAAAGGTCAACAAACGCCTACCTCAAATTATATTTGATCCACATCCCGGCTCCTCGCTCATCGAACACCTAACACACAGCGTTGCACACAGGGCTGTGCTCCGCGCTCATCTGTGGTTATTAAATCATAGGAAACATACCTCCTCCAAGATGAACAGCAGAAGCGATCTCTGTGCTTCCAACAAGAGACTCCTGCAGCACCTAACACACAGCGCTGCACACCGCGTTTTTTATTTCGGAAAACTGAACGCTGTCATAGTGTAAAAAAGCTGCAGAAAATATTACAAACTCAATATCCCTGACTCTTCCATCTTAAAGAAAGTCTATGACCACTCTATTTTTATCTAAAATAGTCTCCAAAGCTTGCCTTCTCAAGGCAGAAGTACAACTCGTGCTTATTGTTTTTCACAGACAAAAGACATTGCTTGTGTGCAGGAAGTAAGTGCCACTGGTAATGGTACATAGGGCCTGATTCATGGAATAGTCTGTGTGGAAAATAGGGTACTTACGCGCTCAACTGCATGCAAATCCACCTTCGTCGATTCATGGAATCGAATGCGTGTTACTTTTGCTTGACTTGAGTAGATTTCACTCGACACAACCCCAAATATTGGGCAATCAATGTTCAGGTTGTGTGCGATGCCAAAGGCATCATAACTGAAGTGTATGCAAACTATCCAGGAAGCAAAACGACAGTTATATATTCCGGATGGCACTACTACACCGGAACCTGGTAGCTGGCAAGCATGGGAACGCATGGCTCATTGGTGAGTATGAACACTTGCATGCATGTTACACACTTACCAATAGATGCTGACAACAAATGATAATGACAACCATGTATACATTTACAAGGGACAGTGCCTACCCGCTTAGCACATTCTTGAAGATGCCCATACGGAATCCCACCAGACCAGCTCAGGTAAGGTACAACATTGCCCATGTAGCGACTAGGGGCTTAATGTTGCTCTATGATGGTGCAAAATTTCCCCTGCAAGGCATGCAGCTTCTACCGTGCTCCATGACAACCACTGATAGGTTATAATTTCAGGGCTGTTCAACAATATACTGACAAATGTAACTTACCTACAGCTAGGCATTGCTATTAGCACATATTGTCCACACCCTGGATCACATAAACCATGTGCCCTAGCCGATTTAGGACCCCATTCATGGAAAAAATGTGCATTTTTCCCTTATTTGCCACGCACCGACAATGACACTGCACGAGCCTGCGCGCAGAATAAAATATGCGCTCACTGCGTATTCATGGAATTTACATTGCAAAGAACCGTATTCGCAAGTCGCGGCCAGAACGCCCCAACACACCTCCACGCAAAGAAAAAACAGACACATTCCCCTACAGTTGCAGGCTCCCAGGATGCAAACACTGTGTGGACTTAACTTTGAGAAGCAATGGAGCACTTTTACAGAGGTATACACCAGTACAGATACATAACAGAGTGCTTTTCAGTGGTAACAAAAGAACGGATGTACAGTGGGGGGTAGTATGCAGAGGGGGAGAGAGGAGGGGTACAGCAGTATCGGGTATTTTGTCTCTGTATCATTGAATTGATCTTGCTGAAGGCGCACACATACATCCCTTTCTGTTATTTAATGTATGAGTTTTGACAGAGTACGTAGCATGTCCAACTAGCAGCTAGGGAAGTGCAAGTCAAAATGTGAAAAGCACTACGTGTATTTGTGTTTACTTTTCTAGTGTATGCTTGGTGGAGGTTGAAATGCAGCTTTGTGAAGTGATTTGTGATAATGCATGTTAGTTGTGGTAAGTGATGCATGTTAGTAGCAGAAAGTAATAATCTTGGCCCAGCAGTTAGGCTCCATATGACTACATGTCTTGGAAAGGAGGTTTAGTTTCAGGTTTCCTGTCTGTATGCTGATCTGATCTGATCTCAAACCATACCTTAAAAAAAAACTTGGAGGCACCTCCTTCTACCACTTAGCCGCAAAAACCTGGAACAACATACCAAAAGAAATAAGAAACACAGAACATCACCTAAAATTCAGGAAATCACCAAAAACCTGGCTCCACAACACCACAGACTAAACCTGGAAACCAAAATTGGAAAAAGGATGACTAAACCGGAAAAGACACGGACATTCCTGACCCGAGAGAATAACTCCGGCGGCACCTGGATGGGGGACACCGGATAGACTGGAACACAGGCTGCACACACAGAGACTTAGTCAACTACCCCAGACAACCCCACCAACACTTTCGCCCGCCCCTTAATTACCGCCAGGTACCACAATGGTGTGGAATTATCGAGATATTGGCAATCACCCCACTACCTGAGAAGTTGTTATTGGCAGGTGCACTGGCCACAGGAGTATGAAGGGAGGATAAGGGGAGCTATGAGAGAGCATGTTAGAGGTGGGGGCCAGAGGAGTAAGGAACCTGTATGCCAGTCGGACCCAGATCAGGACAGAGCCGCATCAGGGGAGACTACGCAAGCCGAGCGCATCAATTCAGGATAGAGACGCAAACTAACCTACCCTACTAACAATTTCCCTTTCTGCATACACCTCTCAAACGCCAAACCAAACACAACCAAAACCTACAGCACAAAAAAACGCACAAACTTCACTACATCGCAACAACAAAGCAAAAACACACATAGCCTTGCACAACAGTACACAACGACTACCGGTCGCAAACACCCCAGTCCCAGCCAACGGACCCACCGGGCTGAGGCCGCCAACAGCACATCACTGCTCTCTTGCACTTTTCCTGCTTCCTCCCACTAACTCAACCTGCCCTCTGTTTTCAGAGCCGCCAGAGCGCCAGGGGATCACTCCGGTGGTGATAGTTTGCGGTACAAATGTCCTTTAACATTAACATTAACATCTGTTGCTCACAACAGGTACCATTGTAAAATGATTGAACTCAGCCGATATTCAACCACTGAGAAAAGCAAAGACTGAACATTTAACCTCACACAACATGACATGTTATAGAGTAAGCATAGCTGCAAATATGTCAAATATGTCTCCCGTCAAGTGGGATAAGCTCAATGTGTCCTGTGTTTATAACTTTGCTTTGTGGAACGAGTAGTCCTGTATGTAAAATGTGAAAAGCAAAACTAGAAGTCTCAGACTGCAAGGAGGCTATCCATCTCCAAAAAGGTGCGAGTTTTGTTGACATAAACACATTGAGCTGGGTTTTGTTGACCTTTGTGTGTGATTAGCAGTGCTTTCCCTGACCACCTGTGGACCGTGGCTCATTAGGCTGGTATATCAGCCACAGTGGCAACACCAACTACTAAGGAGTTGCCCTCCCCCAATTAATAGAATGTTGTGGCATTATGAAACCTACATTTATGCTTAAAGTATATGTAATGGCTGAGCAACAGGTAAAGGCAGATTATGCCTGCACAAGTGACGAACAAAGGCAGCTACACAAACAGATTTCGTTCAATGTACAAAAGATGTGTTTTTTATTTTTTATTATTGTTATATGTTTATAAAATAACCTTTAACAATCTTTCTAAAAACATCATCATCACATGACAGTTAATTACAATTCAAGTAAAAAAGACTTGTCAATTAACTTAAAACATATATGAAATCAATTTAAGAAAGCACAATCACTTACATTTACCCAAAATCATAAATAGATAAACCACTTGAGGTAACAATAAACAAAACAAAAAAAGTCACAACCCATTTAGAATTACAACTAATTACGTTAAAATCAATATCTCTTTAAAGAAATGGATTGCTGCCGTCAGCCAATGATTAGTACCGTGAGAGCTCATAACACGTTGCCAGACCATGTCCACTCCTCCAATAGATGGTTTTTCCACCAAGTGATCAAAATAATGATGACGCCTATCATTTAGAGCCCCACAGTGCAGCAACAGATGCTGCAGTGACTCAACTTGACCCTGCTCCAAACAATAGCGACACGTCCTTGACTCCCATGGGATCCCAACTTTAGTACCCTCAATTTCTTTAGTTGGTAATAGATTAAGTCTCAGCCTCATAGCCGATCTACGCCATGACGGGCTGGGTGATTTACTTATGAATGTAGGTCGGTGACATCCCCACTGGCCTTACATTAATAAGCAGGTCTTTAAATCGCTTATATGATCTTACTTTATCAATCGTCAAAATCCAATCTCTTTCTTTTAGTTTTTTCTTATATTTCAAGGGGGAGTACAGGAACATGGCCATTGAGATGCCACTATCCTCCAAAATTTGGTAAGATTCCTACTCCCATTTATTGAAGCAGGGCCAGGTTTTAGAGTCTAGGAGCAACCTCAAGTCCCACCAGATTGAACCATGCTCAGCACACAAGACATGTTTCAACACTGCAAGGTTGCTTGTCAAGATGTGTTCTGAACTGTCTGCTGGCCGTGAACGTCTTACGCATCATCAAGATTCCTTCAGATACCTTTGTTGATCCAGCCTTTCAAAAACCATAAGGACTATCATTGGTGAATTTGGATGTTTTTAAAGAAAACGATGAAAAATATGGAGTCCTGCAGTTCATTTTCGAATCTTTTGTTGACCAAATGTATAGTGGCACGTTTGTGCACACAATACAGAACACAAAAAACGCTTAAAAATATGCCTCGCTCTAGCATGAGGTGCCATGATATTTCAGACATTGGATTTAGCACAAGATAGCCAGGCAACCATATGGCTGCAAGGTCAGTATAGCTTTGCCTTTACATTTAGAAAAGAACACGTTTGCTGATGAAGGATGACTTGGATATATAGACAATGACAAATATTTGACTATTTTCCTCCACGAGGCAATTGCATATGCCTCGAAGAAAGGGAACCTGATGAATGTTGAAAATGTTTTACTAAAACCATTTATAGAACATGTTCATGAAATGTAATGTGTACGGTTTCGACTGCAGAAAGCAGGTAACAGTGTACTTTTCCATAAAAGTCAATGGGATAAAAATATAGTGTCAGAGTGAGGTCCATTACAAAGATACAATGTAGATTATTGCAAAACACCTGTATTTTGTCTCCAATTCATGAATATCCCTGACAGGACATGGGATTATTTTTGGAAAGTACATTCTCAGCACACTACACGTTCATATTAAGACTTAATAAAAACAGCAAAGCATGTGGCTTAATATGGCTCCCCTAGCTAAATGATTGGCCCTGTAAAACATTGAAATTGTGTCCATGAAGAGAAGAGAATTTTAGAACCTGCTCATCGATATCTACAACAATTAATCAGTGACAGGAAACGATTATGTTGAATTCATGAGTGTCCTCGTGGATCAGATCGATGCAAGATTGTCCTTTCTAGAAGGAATGTGGGCAAACAAATGTTTTTAATGCTTTGGAAATTGGACATGCACATTTGCTTAAATGTGTCAATCTTAATGTTGCAGAAGAAAATGTGGAATATGCCCAAGACATGCGGGAACATGCCTTATCCTAGGTATTTGACCAAGTGTTTGTGTAGATGAGCAACCTGCATTTCTCTGTTAAGTACTAAATTGGACGCTATATCAGACACATTATCGCATTGGTTGTTGTTTACCAAGCAAAAATCACAACTGTGACATATCAGGAAATTCATGTGTCAATTTGTGTTATTTCTGAATATGTGCGCCACCGTTTTTTGGAATAACCACCCTGCTTTAAATGCACAAATAGGGTGGGGAGAGCAAGTGGTACATGTTAATTTGATCGATATCACTGATAAGCTGTTCCTGGGGAAAACAAAGGTGAAAGAAATTGAAGACACGTGGAGAATAAATGAATGTGGAGCACCTAGCCTCACATGGTCCTGGTCAGGCGTAATTAAAAGATGTCAATGACATTCTATATAACTTTCAAGCAGGTGACATGACTCAACAACAGACACAAAAATAAAATGAAGTCTTGCCGCTCCTGATGTGAATCTCATTGCAGCACAAAGCTAGCTCCATTATTCTGAGGATGCATTAGTCCCTTCAAGATCCCATCGACGTACACCTGACCTGAGAGGACTGAGTTGAAAAAGAGAATAGAATGATTTTTGGGAAATCAGAAAAACAATTTCAGATCCTGTTTGCTTTTTTCAAAACAAGAGCCAACGTCCCATTGCAGTGCACCTCATGCAAGCCCTACACAGTGTGCATCATACTTTACAATCCTCATGCGCATGCAAACACCATCAGACATTCAGCATCCATGTGCTTCAAGCCCACTCCACCTCACCAACATGCAACTCCATCCCTTACTGAAACCACTACCCAAACACACATACAACCACATGAGTATCAATGCATTCAGCAGCACTATTTAATGTATAACCTGCATACCTCTGCACCACACTCAACCTTGAAGTACTCTTCATGACAGCAGCTTGCCTATATGCACATCCTCAATGCACTTTTCCCCTACTGCTGCTGCATACAGAATGCCAACCACAAAAGGAAAATAGGAAGAGGCCTTTGCAGTCCTCCACAAGACCTCACAGAGATGCTCAGTACAGGATTCCTCAACTCGTAACTCCATGGATCTCTTCAGCTGTCTCTGCCCACTCATACACACACAGCTTGGAGCTCATATATCGACCACCCAAGACCAATATGATGTTCCTTGGTGAAATACCAGACCTCGACATTACACGGGCCTTCAACCACTCATAGAACATCATTATCAGAGACTTCAACCACTCAGGTACCAAAGCCGCTAAGAAAACGTTTGATGTGATCATAACTAATTAATTTGTATCCAAACTACTGTTCCAGGGGTAGTATTGCCCATATTATCCTTCACAGTCCATTAGCAGCTACATGGGACGGTGGTTTCATATAGCCAAAGGTTCCTTTGCTTTTATAAGCATGCACCAAGTCTTTTTTCTTGTAAATATAATTGGTTATGTATAATGCGCTTAATACCCAGAGGTTTCTAAGCACAGACCAGTGGGATCGAACCTGTGTTGCTCTGCATAGTCTTGCTTCCAAAGCGAGAGTGTTGCCCCTGAGCTATCCTCCCAAGACCATTATGCAGACCAGTGTGGCTTGGTATTATGCAGACCATTATCCCAAGACCATTATGCAGACCAGTGTGGCTTGGTATTATGCAGACCATTATCCCAAGACCATTATGCAGACCAGTGTGGCTTGGTATTATGCAGACCATTATCCCAAGACCATTATGCAGACCAGTGTGGCTTGGTATACATTTTGGCTACAATATCTATTAAACCCACAGCAGTTTGCTTTTTTAACTCTAATCTTTCAATAGTTTTGAATATGCTTCACCAATGTTGTTAAGAAATAGTCAGTCTTTCTCTTGAACAAGGGTGTGATCCTGATGCGCGTGTGTGAAAACAAAGCGGACCCTGTATTCTTTTGCATGCAGATCGACCTGTAACCTACTTGTCTCCCTCTCCTACGAAAATTCCTGGAAATGGTAGTTTACATCCAGTTGAACATTTGGGGTACTGGGGAGGGGTGGGGGGCGGGAGGAAGTGTTTATTTATTTATTTTTATTTAATGGGTATTTATAATGCGCTTATACACAAGTGTGTTTCAAGGCGCAAGATCATTAGCACCTAGTCCCATGTCAATCTGACTTCCGACCTGGTCGCAATACCAAGCCTAGGATTGGGGGCATCTGCTTGCTGGGGTTGCTGGATGTTTCAGCAGTGACTGACGCGATGAACTATGGTGGTCCTGCTTGACATCCATTTGCATCGGATGGGCATTGGTGTGCGACGGCTCTTCATTGATTCCTGTCCTTTTTTGGCTGACTGTCAGCATCTGGTTACTGGCTGGCTGTCAGCATCTGGTTACTGTGAGCCTGCAGCCATGTGATTTTATTTTAGTTTATTGATTTAAAGTTTTTATAGAACAGAATCCGGTCACTGAACAACCAAACAAATACATATATCCTAATATCAAGTCGAATACATAACAATCGAAAATATCGGAATTACCAAATTAATATTTCAAAACAGTTAAAACTTAGATCCTCTACTGGTGCTATTTGATATGCCCAGTGGTTGCTCTTGTCATCCATGTTGTTACATTGCTGGCTGGGGCATCCCTATGCACAGTATGCCAATGGCTCCCGATTATGCTGTGTCATTACAAATCCTATTTGACGCACTCAAAAACAGCACAGATAATCTGTCCCTTTAGCAGGTAATGTTGAGTGAGTGCATCACCTTCTGTGGTATTCCTGCAACTTTCAGATCACGGAATGCCCCATCCACACCGATACTGCTGCATTTTCAGGATTTAACAGGCCCACCAAAGAGATTTAAGCCATCACCAAGTCATTGAGGAATTCACTCTGAACAGCCATGGCGCCACCCTGAAATCGATACACAGCCACTCCCAACTTTACTTTCATCTGACTGGAATGTGCAATTAAAGTCCTATCTATGGTATATCCTGCAGGATATGCATCACCTCATCAATCTGTGACAGACATTGCTTACATTTTGAATAGAAGGTAAGGAATAGTTTGGAAAATGTAGGTGTTGTGTTGCCCTTGGGTCACAGGCATTTCTCAAGGAGCGATGTGTGGTTGCGCAGCAAAGCAGATATCAAGAGGACCCAGGCACGTTCAGTGGGTGTGCAGAGCTTAGTGGACAAAATGTTCCAGAAATGGATATCTTCATTCTCTTGCAAGTTGATAGCATAAAAACTGAAAGTCTTCCATTTTCCTATTATTTGCCAAGGAAATCAATTATTTCCAGGCTTTATGATGCTTCCCTTTCAGGATGGTCTTTGGCCTTTGCTTTTTGGGTAATCCTTTGGGTTTTCCACGTCATACTTTTCTTTATTTAATTAGTTACTTTAATGCTATGATGAAAGCTGTAAACCTCTACTCCCTTTGGTTAGCTCATGTATCAACACTGGCACTACAGTGATTTCAGGACTTCCCAAATACACTCCCACTCCTCGAAAGGTCTCCGATGCTGCTGTCATGTTGGTTGACTGAGCTATGAAGATTGATCACATCGTCCCCATCCTTGTTCAATTGCACGTTTCAGTTTAATGCGGTCATTTTGTCTACTAAGCTCCACACACCCACTGACCTAGTCATCTGCCTTCTCTGCTGGTGATCTCTGCTTGGTTTCAAGGTCCTTCTGAGACATGAGATGGCATATCTGGGATTACCAGATGATGGTGGACATCAACTCTTATACGTCCATTCTCAGGATGTGCCATAAACTGTAAGGACCCCATCCCACCTTGAATTTGCCAGCTTCAAGATTTGATTAGTTCCAGAAACATTTGATGGGTAAGAGTCTTTTAAATACCAATGGCTGCTTAGAGTTTTTTCTTCATCTTCTCGCTGTTTAATAGCTCCAATTGCTCTTTTAGATTTGTTGTAACATAATATTTATGCTTTTGTATGTTTCATGTATTTTATGTTACATAATGTCATATTTAGGCAATATGACCCAAGGAGGGGGGCCATTGCCAGTAGAATAATGCCCCCCGAGGTCATAGTTAGAAGTCTGGTCGAAGTGTGGGCTTTAATTGAGCCCCGGGGGCATTACCTGACAGGTAATGGCCCCTCCTCTGAGGGTCATATTGACATTAGTACCCAGGCACGTTGTATCGTGGTACTACTTGCAATTTTTCTTGACTCGAGCAACGGCACTGCAACCGTTTTTTGACTCAAGAAAAGAAAGCATAAACATTACCTCCAGGGATCATGGAGAAGGGACTGCACATAGTCCCTTCTCTCTTTCCATGGCGACCATTAAAACCAATGTTAAAAAAGAGTAAACAAAAAAGGCCGCCATTGAAGGGGGGAAGGGACTACACGTAGTCCCATCTCCCTTTCCATGGCGGCCACTCGCGGAACGAACTCTGGGACGCGGGGGTGCACCAGGACTTGTCAGGCGGATAAGGCCTGGGTGAGGGCCAATGAGCTTGCTCTTTACAAGCTCATTGACCCTCGCCGGGTAGTAATATGTTATATTAGTTTCATTGTACAGTGTTCTGATGCACCTGTGTGCCATGTTCCTGCAAAACAAGAAAACAACAAAATAATGGTAGTATTTGCTTGATTGGAGCGCTTTTAAATTGTTTATTTGTTATGTATGTACTCAAGGCTTTGCACATATGACCAACATAGGTCATAAGTGCTAACAATGAACTATAAACCCTCAAATGGAAAACACGGAGACAGAATTGATTAAATACACCTATTTAGCACAAGAAGTTTATTTGGCCCCTACGAGGAATGCAAAATATAATCAAATACGAAGACAAGTCAGGAAATAAATCTGTAATGACATGAACTTACAAATCAGAAATCTGGCTCTGAAATCCTTGCATGCTATAAAATCCATCTTCTTGTGCGTGTTAATATTTGAGTTGGTGTGCACAGGTTTCTGGGTTTTGCTGTAATTTCAATGTGATCAGGGAACAACAACAACAAATAAAGGTTAAATAATAATGATGATATTGCAGCTACTTCTACCACTTTAATTACTAAACCTGCTGCTAACACTACCACTAATAAAACTGTTGCTAAAAGCGAGAAAAGAAGAAGAAGAAGAAGAAGAAGAAGAAGGAGAAGAGGAAGAAGAAGAAGAAGAAGAAGAAGAAGGAGAAGAAGAAGAAGAAGAAGAAGGAGAAGAGGAAGAAGAAGAAGAAGAAGGAGAAGAAGAAGAAGAAGAAGAAGAAGAAGAAGAAGAAGAAGAAGAAGAAGAAGAAGAAGACCTTCATTGTGCTTAGGTATCAGTGGATTTGTGTATTTGTACTGTAATAAAAGGCACCACCATTAATTTAATTTGCCTGTTGGACATATGTCAGCCTGACATTAGTTTCTCAAGTCAAAATCTGAATAGAAACCGCAATTCCAGAACCCATGTTCCACTAAATAAAACAAGAACTTGACAGATTATGTCGGAATAAAGCTGAGCACTTTAACTAATAATTATGCAATTTGCGCTGTTCCACTGAAACAGGCAGACTTAACAGGGCATGCTCGTTTCAAAGGCACAGCGGTACATGATCAGCTCATCCCGCCCCTCATGCATATGCATAAATCGAGTCGGCCATTTTGGGCAAGCATCATAGCATGATGAGATTAATGGCTTTTAGAGTGCTGCGACATACAGGAAGTGTAATGGTGCAGGTGATGTACAAGGTCACGCTTGCCAGAATGTCGAGGTTGAAGGCCCTCTGTATTCTCGGAAAGCTGGAGCAACATCTGCCGCAGACTCTCCTCTTCATACTGTGCGGAGAGCGGCGGAGCTCTGACACCATTAAGTGGTGCCTGCAGACTAATTAATTTTCATCTCAAAGGCATAGCCTGACGAGGCGCAATGAGACACAAAACGGAAACAAGAGGAAGCAAGCAAGTCCTGCAAGGGACTTTGGGGCGTAAGTGAAACAATCAGTGTGCATTTTTAATTACAGTTAATCAGCTACAGCACAAAATTAATGTAGAACTGAGGAACGGGGCTTGGAATGGAAAACTCTATCAGATCACTGAAGGACCATGCGTCAGTCACGTGCAGCTAGGGCGGCCATCTTTACAAAATGGTTTCATAGGACACTTAAGATAAGGTGGTGCATTGGAAACAGTTTGTGATGTGCACGGGTCCAGGTGGCATTATTCGTACACCCCTTTTCCTCTAACCTCATCCACTCGTATGGTAACTTTAGCTGCAAAAGGCCTTTTAACACAAGCACAGCACACCAAAAAATAATGTAACTGACTGGTTACATTTCTCTTCAAAGCATGCCTTGAGATTTCCGAAGCCCTATTCAACAAAAGACACGGAGACCCACTAATTTGGATTTGAACTGACGCCATCCGAAGTGGCACCATGGACAATAATATTGCAAGGAGTGTAAGTCTTTGACATCATTGTTGGTTCCATTAGTAGACATTTCCATATATAAGCCCCAAGAGATTAATAACTGTATGGTATGCAGTATGTGAATGCTTGCTCTTGTTAACATGTAATGGCTGTAAAGTTTAGTTAATCAAGAGTGAGGATGTTTTATTATCAAAAACCACACACTAAATGACGTATAGGAATACTCAATTTTGGGAGATCAGACAACTTGGGATGTAATGGTTTGCCCAGGATCACACACATTGCTTAAGTGGTGAAACTGGGAATAGGACCAATTCTGTGATTTAAGTACTTGATCACATATCTTCACAGCTACAGTCATTTCATTTGTTTGGGTTTGAGATTCAAGCGATATTATATTGAGTTGTATAGCAATGACTTGAAAGGTAATAAAGAGAAAAAGTCATAAGAAACTAAACTGACTATATTTATTGCTATAGAAACATGTCGAGCATATCTCATTTGGGTTTTCAAACTGTGTCCATTCTCATTTATATTTTTTAATTGTTCACAATGGAAAAATATGCAAAGCGGTTTGAGAGAACCTGCTTCAAGCATTATTCCACACAGCAGCAGCATTGTGGTCTCTTCTCATTTATCATCCACCATTAGCACCTCTGAAGCGACAATAGTCCTTCAGCAGGCACCCCTGTGCTGGTCCACTAACCCATCATCCCTCCTCCTATTCTAATTATTTCTTGACACAAAGCCCCTCAGGAGCAGCACCTGAGCATGCCTGTGGAATGCCTTCCCTGCTAAGCTGGGAAGGCATTTGACATATAATACTGTGGGATGTATTGACCCATTCCACTATGCTATGCGGCATCACCCTGCCAGTTATGGAGAAAGAAACTGCAACAATGGCAGCAAAACCCTTGTGCGCGCCAAAGACCTACAAAAAACGTGTGCTTCAGCACACAAAAAGAATGATGCACAACCTGCCAACCATGGTGCATGTGCAGTGGAATGGAGCACACCCTGCAGAAATGTGCCAGTGGGTTCCATAACCAGCAGAGTGCAGAGAGAGAAGCAGCACTTTGCAAATGAAACCCCAAAATGTGCCTACAAATGTCATTTGCTTTGTTGCTAAAAACTCCAAAATACCCATAACACAACACTTTTACATTCAAAATCTTGCCTGATTCTAAAATTCATGAATCTAATGAAGCATTGTAAATATAAAAAGTCCTAATATGAAGAGCAAAACATTCACCAGAAAACTGGAAAGTCTGTAAACTGACAGCCTCTATGCTAAAATCTGTGTGCAGGACCGTGGGCCGCCTGAATGACAGGTGTCAGAGGAGACTGATGAAACTTTAAAAGTGAGCTAGAATTCAAAAGCCTGCTGGATTAGCAAACAGAAAAAGGATTGCTGCCAAAAAGGAATACAGATTTTAGTTGTGTTTTTGATTCCACAGATTTTAAGGCCAAGAAAGAAATGTAATTGTGTGTGATGCAACAAATGTGGCTTTTGCTAGGTTTAAAAGTTAATCAGCTTGGCTGAAGTTGCAAAAAACTGGAAAAGCAGGTTTTAATCCCAGAAGGGGGGCCTTCACTCAGCAGAAACTCACGTGAGGTGTTAATTTCAGGTTAGAGCAGAATCTTGTCTACAGAAGGCAAAGGAACACTGACAAAGTTGCAGCCCAGGAAACTGAAGGTGTGAAGGCTGTTGTAAACTCTCTTGGAAGGAACAAGCCAGGAGGGGAATGTCTTGGACTGCAGGGAGACAAAAAGAGGCGAAGCCAAGCGACCATCTGTTGCTAAACATGAACAAAGAACACATTTTAAAAGACGTATAACTTGCTATTCAAAATGGTGAAAAATATAAAAATGACAGAGTTGTTAATTTAATTTCGGGCTGCAAGTGTGAAGAGGTGGCAGAACTTTGTGACATGTTCTGGACAGGAATGGCAAGATATGTGATTTTATGCAAAATGTATTACTGTTAGAATTGTGAAAATGTACAAGCCTATCCCTATGTTAAACACGCACATTTGTGGAAAGTGGCATAAAATTTGGAAACTGTGTGCATAGCGAAAAGGAACAACATTTTGTAGAAAGTTAAAACAAGATCCTATATCTGCGAGATTTTGATGAAAAGATGCTACACAAAATATGGCATCTTTGTGTGTGATTTATATAAAGATGACTAATATAGAAATGTGTGCTTAGTGTAAAATCCGATTTTGAGACCAGTGGCTAAAGGGAGGTCTCTGAGGACTGTAAAGCAAATCATAAAATGTGACATTAGCCGGCCTTGATCCAATCACCCAAATGCAAGGCGGAGATGAAGTGTTGACCCTATCCCAGTTCAAAGGGGCAAGCTTAGCTAAGCCGGCCTACACAACCCCTTTATGATGTCATTTTAGAGCATAAATAGAGACAGCTGACAGCACATAGGACAGACAGATCCACTCACTTTCCTGATGCTGGCGGTGCGCTATGCTGCTGAAATCTACATCTTCCTTGTTCCAGACTCCAGAAACTTGGCAAAGCAATGGCCCATGTATAGCTGAACCATTCTCAGCTAGGCCTTAAACTCTACAACAGAACCCCAAAAGCCTAGGGGAAGCATCATAATACAGCCTGGCATGCTGTTAATGCTTGCCTGCTGTATTGAAATATCCTCAGAACCAAGAAGGGCAGATTCCATCCAGTCCTGTGCCGTGCTGTGACCAGAGATCCTTGCTGACCTTGTCCAGTCCAATGTGCCCAGCTGTCCATCCCTGATAGATCCGATTCAATGGTCCAGAATCCTGACGGTCCAGAATCCTGACGGTACAAAATCTTAAATCCATTTTGTCTTGTGAGTATTAACAGGAAGCTAGAAACTGTTGATTCCCTTGCATTATCTTGTCCCCTCCTAACCTCTGAACTATTGTTACTTCCATAATCAGTAACATTGTCTGAATCCGTAGTGAAATCTTATTCTGTCTATCTGTAAAAGCATCCTTTTTCCTAGTCATCTTTGTAAACTTTGATCTATTAATTTCATTCGAGTGACCAGACTGAGTCGCAAATCACTCTGGACTCTTACCTTTGCCGTCCTGGTGGCTTAGCTTGGATGCTTTAGTCCATAGTCAATTTTTTCTGATTTTAAAACTGAAGCCTCTGTCCATTCTCGCACCTATCTCGCAAAAACAACCTTTACTAAAGACTCTATAACTCCCTCAGTTTTTGTGTTAGAAATTACATTTCAACTCCTACTTGTACCTAACATCTATAGCTATCCATAGAACCCACATTTCAAAACAGTGCGATTCTTCCGTTATCGCAAATATCGCGCATGGAAAAGTTTGCTGCGAATTCCGATTTTGAGAAAATTTTACACATGTGAAATAGCTTCCTCTGTTTCCGACCTAGACTTTAAGATTTCAAATGTTTACTTTGGACTAAATCATTGCTGGTGATTGTATGCAACTGTTCAAAGTGGCTCCCCTAAGAATATGGAATAATGTAAGCATTTTTCCACACATTTAGAGTTCTTGCTCTGCCACTTTAAAAATCATTCAAAAATCATTCTGACAATCGAAAAGCCCACTTCGTTTTTCTCTTTCTGTGTAAGGGGGGAAGGGGGAAGTGAGACACTGTTTGATCTTTACTAGTCCTGAATACCTGTTCTCCCCCTTCCATCATTGCCTATTGGGGGTTAGGGGGTGTTTCAGGGGGAACCTCTAACCATAGTGCTGAACCAACACAAAAGTATTATTTCTGTGCTGCAATTGTTTTGCTCATTACTTAGTCCTAGTGTATTAAAGATATTATTCAGTGTTCTGTCACCCCATTGGTGATTGTTGTTTACCTATTAAAATATATATTGTGATTTTGATCTTAAATAAATAAATAAAACCTTTTACAAACCAGCCTGATTCCTGGTCCAGCGTGACCCGGAGTATTTTCAAAGTAATGGGTGTGATACAAGTGGTACACCTTTCAAATATTTAATCTATATATCAAATAGGTTTTTACATTGCGCGGTACACTAGGCCGAGAGCAGAGTGTATCGCCTGATTGAAATCCTTAACAAATCCAGCTACAGGAGAACAATGCAAGACTTTTACTCTCCCGCTCTTAAACACAATGGATCTGCCCCAATGTTCTGTTAACAGGGAGCTTATTTCGCTAAAGAGGGGAGAATATGCATAATAACACAGAATGTGAACACAAGTTATCCTATCCTCTGACACCTCTAAATTAGCCACATAAGGAGAATTGCAGACAACTAATATAACACCTGAGCCTAAATGTTTAAAAATAATTGTATTACATATTACATAACAAGATCAAATCAGAATCAATAATCTTGTACACCAGTAACCATGTGCACAACTCGCAAAAGTGCAAAACAATGCAAATGGGGTTAGTATTTAGTGCCAAAATAAGTGCAAAACACTTCTTAATCTCTATGAACAACCATTACACATTTGCAAATGGAGGAGATAGGGCAACCTCTTCTACAGTCTCATAATGTCTACCTACGGTCATTCTTCTTTTTTCTATGTTAATATATCAACATAACCTGTTGTTTTTGTCAGATCAATTACAACTGAACCATTCGAGAGAAGTGTAATTTATATCACCAACTCCAAACATTCAACCTAGGATGTAAACAATAAAAGATTGGTTGACGCAATGTGTTTCGGCCCCTCACGGGGAAACGTCATCATAAAGTGTTCCTCTAATTAAAGCCCGCAGAATAGCAAAGAATAGGCAAGATAACATATAAATTTCGATTTTCCACCATCATCAAAAATTATAGAACATCTCCTCATACATCGACTGGATGATGTCCAAAAATTCTGCTCACAGCTCCTGTTGTCACTCCCACCATTCTCACTCACCATTTGCGGTCCCTCAGGGAATTAGATGTGGCACAAAACGAGGCCACTTACTGCGTCAATAATGACAGAATGAGTGCCTGGGGGCAGCCAAAAAGAACATTCACACATTGAAGACACAGTACTGGTGAATGCCTGGCATGTCTAAGGGCAGACAAGCCTGGCATTCGAGAAACACCCTCACAGTCATGCGAAAACACAGGAAAATGAGAACTTCATATGGCTGTATGGACAACCCGCTCAAAAATGCTGGACATGTCAAGAGTTTGGAAGGAAGAATGGTAAGATGAAAAACCAGGACAACTACAAATGGTGAAAGGACCAGGACTTGGGACCTGATGACATATATTGCATTGACCCAGGCTTTGACTTCAGTGCACAGCAGGATGGAGAAGAACCAGTGCAGACTGTAGTCATCACATTCAGTGTTGAGGATTAAAACGTCAAAGCACACCAAGAAAGCTAATGAAGGACCTGGACTTAGCAGATAAACAAGAACCTTCCGAAAGCTGATGCTATGAGGTTCTACTGAAGAACCAGAGTCAAGCCGATTCAATATATTTTTGGAGGGATGTTGTGTCTTGATAAAGCATAGGGTCCCGTGCAGCTTCAGTGAGAATTCCAAAGTGCCTAACGAGCATGCATGCACACTGACATGAGCGCTCATGCACAAAGCCCACTGCGAGGAGACAAAGGGTCCATCCCATCTGCTTGAGGCGACTAAATGTGCCCATATTCACCTGATTTTTAGTGTGGTTCAAATTGATTTTGCACCAGTGCAAAGTGACTTTGCACCACGGTAACAATTCCATGAATCAGGCCCTTAATGATTTCTGCCACAGATTCATGAGGTGTTGCTTAAAGTGCAGGCCGTGAAATATATGGGTCTTTAAAAACATGTGCTACTAATATTAAATGCAAGATCCCGTTGGATAACAAAAGTTAAAGATTGTTGTGTATCGTTTTCAGGGTGCCGCCATGATGACTTGGAGACGGCTTGAATGCCCTCACTTCAGAGGCAGCAGTATCAGTGTTGGCGGGGTGTTCCGGGATGTGAAAGTCACAGCAACATCAGAGTGACGCATGCACACACTCCATATTACAAGCCAAGAGGACGGCTTATCTGTGACTTGTTTGAGTGAGGCAAACAGGGTTTATAATGACACATTGAATTGTTAATAAGGGGCCTTCTAATCAGTTCAGTGGCACTAAGGAAAGGCCTGCAATGTCAAGCGACGCCACATACCTTCTACCAGTTCATTCCGGGCTGCAAAGATGCACAGTCCTTGCAGCTCTGGCCATCTAATCACCCCCACTTCCCCCATCCTCACCCCTCCCCTCCGGGCCCAGAGCCGGTTCTGGCTGGCCTGGGGCACACACGTTTCGCCTCCTTCAGGAGAGGCAAGGCGACCGGACACAGGGGGTCAGTGGGGCGGGCCGCTATGCCGGCTGTCCTTCTAGCACCCCCTGCGTTGGCTGTGCCATCCACTTAGCAGGACATAGTGAGTCGCAGTGATAAAGTGATCAATTGACAATCCACACTTTCAAGGCATTGATACCCAATCACATTGCCATTCACGAGTAAGACTGATCTGAGTCGTGGTTCCCAAGCCTTTCCTTTGAGGTATGGAGGTAGGATTCTCTTGACTGTGAAGGATGTCACAAAATTATGCCTCAGCTCTAGGTGACATATTGATGAGATGAGGAGTGTGCCTCAACAGCAGTACATCTTTTAAATCATGCTAGCTTTCTTTATCAGGTGGACATGGAGCTAAGCTGTGCCAATGTGTAAATATGGCCATATGTACATGCATGTACCTTAGGGGCAGACAAGGGTACCCGCTGCTACGCCAGATGCGTCAGGTTGGTACCACAGAGGCATTGCTTGCAACTCATGCACCCGAGTGAATGTGAGCCAGATACAGAGCGAAGATGAAAATGAGCTTCAATCCAGTGTTTGCACTGTGAGAGTGATTAAACGACACCTAATGGTAAGGAGCATACCTGTATTGAGTGGCAATTACTGTGATTTGAGAGAGTAGAGGGAGCAGGGAAGAAATACAATAGGTTGAGGACAATGACGACAAACAATAAAGTGTCCACAATTTGTGGAACACTCGCGTCTCCTGCACACCTATCGGACTGTATAACAGTCAAACCTGTAAGAATTTAACAGTTCAGTTATCAATGGTCCCCGTGAAAGGGACAATATTCTTCAGAGACATATACCTATGATTCAATCAAAGAAAATTTAAACCAAGATCATGGAAAGAATGTTCTCAAAAAAACATATTTTGCCAAAACACATATTTACAAACAAACATAATGTTGTCAAGATGCGATCATCAGCCCTACGCGTTTTCAGGATCAAATTCCCTTCCTCAGGAGCAATCATACGAGCTTTGTGCTCATCTTCACATTCATCTACAAGTGAAATAACGAGTGGTCTACTTCAGTAGGGTATGTTTATGCATAATTACAAGCTTGCTAAACATCCTGAAATAGGTCTGTCATGATGTATCAAAAACATTATTTACCTAATGTAGGTCAGGGTAAGGCAGTCCAAGCTGTTCACGTGTGTTTCATATTGTAGGATAGTTTCATATTTCCCAAGCAGAAAAATAAATCCTGGTCAGTAAAATCATGGTTTGCATTAGCTACGCCCTTCCAAATCATTCTGCAACCCAACTGCAAGATATCTGTATTTCTATGTAGACGAATCATAGTCTAATAGTCTTACCTTCTCAGTAGGTCATAACCAGAAGAGTGTGGGGGATTGAGGACCTGATTCATGGAATAATCTGTGTGGCAAATAGGAACTTTGCGCACCAAACCACGCACAAAAACCCGTTTGTCGATTCGTGGAATCCTGTGCGCTGCAATTTTTTGTACTATGCATGGATTTCGTGCAGGCTCACTGTGGCAAAGTCCCTTGCACGAGACTCCACTCTACACTCCATATGCAAATCAGGCTTGGCCCCACCCCAAAAGGGGCAGTCCAGCCTGAACTGCTAGGTCACATCCCTTCTGCACGGTATGCCCAGACGTGGGTCCCGTGCCTGCTGGGCCTAGAGACCCAAGCTACTCCTCACTGATGAGGCCCAACAAGGCTGAAACATGTTTGGGGATGCTTGTGGTCTCGTGCAGAAGGGATGTGACCTAGCAGTTTGGGCTGGACTGCCCCTTCTGGGGTGGGACCAAGCCTAATTTGCATATGGTCTTTCCCCTTCTGTAATGGATTGGCAGGCGAAGAACGATAGTCTGGAGGGGGCCCAGAGTAATGCCAGTGGTTAAGATTCATTCTAAACCTTCCAGCCATCACCTCTTTGTTTTTGCTTTGTCACTCCGAGTGGGACGGTTATGCCCAGACGTGGGTCCCGAGCCTGCTGGGCCTAGAGACCCAAGCTACTCCTCACTGATGAGGCCCAACAAGGCCGAAACATGTTTGGGGATGCTTGTGGTATCGTGCAGAAGGGATGTGACCTAGCAGTTTGGGCTGGACTGCCCCTTCTGGGGTGGGACCAAGCCTAATTTGCATATGGTCTTTCCCCTTCTGTAATGGATTGGCAGGCGAAGAACGATAGTCTGGAGGGTGCCCAGAGCAATGCCAGTGGTTAAGATTCATTCTAAACCTTCCAGCCATCACCTCTTTGTTTTTGCTTTGTCACCCCGAGTGGGACGGTTATGCCCAGACGTGGGTCCCGAGCCTGCTGGGCCTAGAGACCCAAGCTACTCCTCACTGATGAGGCCCAACAAGGCCGAAACATGTTTGGGGATGCTTGTGGTCTCATTCAGAAGGGATGTGACCTAGCAGTTTGGGCTGGACTGCCCCTTTTGGGGTGGGACCAAGCCTGATTTGCATATGGTCTTTCCCCTTCTGTAATGGCTTGGCAGGGGAAGAACGATGGTCTGGAGGGTGCCCAGAGCAATGCCAGTGGTTAAGAATCATTCTAAACCTTCCAGCCATCACCTCTTTGTTTTTGCTTTGTCACCCCGAATGGGACGGGTATGCCCAGACGTGGGTCCCGTGCCTGCTGGGCCTAGAGACCCAAGCTACTCCTCACTGATGAGGCCCAACAAGGCCAAAACATGTTTGGGGATGCTGTGGTCTCATGCAGAAGGGATGTGACCTAGCAGTTTGGGCTGGACTGCCCCTTTAGGGGTGGGACCAAGCCTGATTTGCATATGGTCTTTCCCCTTCTGTAATGGCTTGTCAGGCGAAGAACTATGGTCTGGAGGGTGCCCCGAGCGATGCCAGTGGTTAAGATTCATTCTAAACCTTCCAGCCATCACCTCTTTGTTTTTGCTTTGTCACCCCGAGTGGGACGGTTATGCCCAGACGTGAGTCCCGAGCCTGCTGGGCCTAGAGACCCAAGCTACTCCTCACTGATGAGGCCCAACAAGGCCGAAACATGTTTGGGGATGCTTGTGGTCTCGTGCAGAAGGGATGTGACCTAGCAGTTTGGGCTGGACTGCCCCTTTAGGGGTGGGACCAAGCCTGATTTGCATATGGTCTTTCCCCTTCTGTAATGGCTTGGCAGGTGAAGAACGATGGTCTGGAGGGTGCCCAGAGCAATGCCAGTGGTTAAGAATCATTCTAAACCTTCCAGCCATCACCTCTTTGTTTTTGCTTTGTCACCCCGAATGGGACGGGTATGCCGAGACGTGGGTCCCGTGCCTGCTGGGCCTAGAGACCCAAGCTACTCCTCACTGATGAGGCCCAACAATGTTTGGGGATGCTGTGGTCTCATGCAGAAGGGATGTGACCTAGCAGTTTGGGCTGGACTGCCCCTTTTGGGGTGGGATCAAGCCTGAGTTGCATATGGTCTTTCCCCTTCTGAAATGGCTTGGCAGGCGAAGAACTATGGTCTGGAGGGTGCCCAGAGCAATGCCAGTGGTTGAGATTCATTCTAAACTTTTCTGCATCACCTCTTTGTTTATGCTTCACCACTCTTATAAGCAATGAGTGGGGTTTTTGGGAAAGGTTTTTGTAGTGAAGCATCCAATTGGATCAGTCTCCAGTTCTTTTTAATTAATCGTGACACCTGGTATCTTTGGATTCACTATTTAAGGGTGTACAAACAGGGATATCACTATTGTTAGATTTGGAGATAATCCATTTAAGATGGCTGGCTTTGGTTTGTGCTGTCTCAATCACTGTACTGGGCTACCCTCTCTGTTTCTTCATGATCATCATCTTTTCACTTTCTGCTCTTCGTGTATCCTCATCTGAATCTACTAATTTTAGCCTTAGGAACTGGCCATAGGGGCGATAATATTTTAGATGTTTAGAGAAGAAGTGCATGGGGAAGGTGTAGGGGACAGTGCAGTACATGGGTTAATAGAATAAATAAGATAAATAAAAAAAACGGCCAGCTGGAGGCAAGTGCAAGGTAAGTGCAGACATAAGTGCTGGTAGGGTGACTGTAGGGATACAGAAAAAAGTCCCCAGGTGCGGGGGTTGCCAGAGAGGCAGTGCAGGTGAGAAACTAGCGGGGCCTGGGCACGAGATCAGAAAGGTGGCCAGGTAACCAGTGCAGTTTCAGCCAGGAATTCAGCAGGGGAGAGGGGGAGAGAAAGCAGAAGCAAAGAGGAAGGTTTTAAGGTGCTTCCGTAATGGGAGATGGTTCTCCTCAAGTTTCAGGGAGGCAGGGAGGCTGTTCCAGAGGAGTCCCCAGCCGAGGAAAGAGATCTACCACCAACTCGTTGCTTGGAGAAGCGACTGACCCTGAGGGAGTTGGAAGCAGATGAGCAAGGAGCTTGAGGAGGAAGATATTTAGGAAGAGACAGTTGAACGTACTGAGGCTCAGGCCCCAGAAGGCCTAGTGTACAATGCAGAGGGTTTTGAACTTAATCCTCGCAGCCACTGGGAGCCAGTGCAGAGATTTCAGTCCTGGAGAGATACGATCCCTGGGCTTGAGGCCAAGGACAAGTCTCACAGTCCTGTTCTGGATGAGTTGCAGAGGGTGGACAGTAGAAGCAGGCAGATTTAGGAAGAGGCTATTGCAATAGTCCAGCCGAGAGAGAACCAGAGCTCTGGTAAAGTGAGCTTCTGGGGAAGGAGAGGAAAGGAAGAATACCTCTGAGGAGGTGCAGCTGGTAGTGTGACTTCTTAGAGACGTCAGAGATGTGAGGAGAGAAGGACAGTGTGGAATCGAAGATGACCCCAAGGCTTTTAGCCTTGCAAGTGGGGGCAGGAAGAGGGCCAACAGAGGCTGGCCTGAGAGTGGCAGGAAAGGAGGGAGCGGGTGTGCCGATGAGGAGAATCTCAGTCTTACTGGCATTAAGGCAGAGATCCTTGGCGGCACACCACTCCTGGATAGCAGATAGACAGTCAGAGATGAGTGAAGGAGAAGAGGTGGCTGAAGTTAGCCTGAAAATGAGCTGAGTGTCATCCGCATAGCACTGGAAGTTGGGGCAGAGAGCGGAAATGCAGTGGGCAAGAAGTGCCACATATTGGTTGAACAGCCAGGGAGAGAGGTTAGACCCCTGGGGAACACCACAGGTAGAGATTGAGATAGAGGAGTGGAAGGACCCAAGTTGGACCTGGGAGGGTTGATCAGAGAGGAAGGAAGCCAGTCATGCCAGGGCCTGACCGGTGATACCCAGATTATCACGGAGATGGTTGAGCAGGATGGCCTGGTTCACTGTGTCTAAAGGCAGAAGAGAGATCAAGCAAGATGAGGACACAGGGCGTGTTGGAATCAAGGTTGGAGAGCAGGTCTTCACGGATGTTCACGAGAGCAGTTTCCATGCTTCTGGCAGCTATGAAGCCAGACTGATGATCATGAAGACAACCAACAGATTCAGTGTGGAGACTGAGCTGGGAGATGGCCAGGAGTTTGCCCAGGAAAGGAGTGATGGAGAGTGGGCGATAGTTAGCCGGGCAGGACGGGTCGGCAAATGGTTTCTTAAGAAGAGGGTGCACAAGGGAATGCTTCGGGGGGGATGGGAAGACTCCAGTGGCAAAGGAGCGGTTGTAGAAGTTGGCCAGAGCAGGAACAAGGGAGTCCATGATAGCTTTGGAGGAACAGGGATGAACCTGTTTCGACAAGACTTTCATAGATCGGACTTGTCTAGAAACCTTGTTGGGGGAGAACAGGGGAAAGGCAGAGAAGGAAGGAGGAGAGGTGGAGGAAGAAGGGTCAGAGGAAGAGCAGGGAATCAAGGGAGGAGGGGGAGAGGAAGAGAGAAAGGACAGGATGTCCTTAATTTTAGAGATGAAATAAGGAGCCAGAGCCATGCAGGGGGCCTGGGAAAGTGACAGGAGAGGTAGAGACTGCAGCAGGATTGGCCAGTTCCTTGCAGATTTTAAAGAGTTCAGCCGAGTTGTTAGATGCTGCAGAGACACAGGCCTGGATGTGAGCTCTCTTCTTGGTGCGGACAGAGAGCCGGTCTTGTCTTTGGAGCATTTGGCAGGCCAGTTTGTCAGAGGATGTACCAGAAGCACGCCATTTCCTCTCAGCCACCCGGCACTTGCGTTTGCGGGTGATGAGGTCTGAGTCGTACCAGGAGTTGCACTTGGCTTTGGATTTCAAGCAGATCCTCGTGACAGCGGCAAGCACATTGAGAGTATCAGATATAGTAGAGTGGAGCATGGAAAGGGCATTGTCAGGGTGTGAGTCAGCCAAAGGGGGACATGGGATGAGAAAGCAGCGGCGAAAGCCTCAACTGACATGCACTTCATGGGTCGGATGACCGAGAAGGTGGGTGGCAGTGCTGCAGTTGACTTGACCTGAGAGGTAGAGAGTGTGAGCTGGGAGGAAAGGAGAAAGTGATTACTCCAGGAGAGAGGAGTGGTGAGAAGGATAGAAAGGGGAAGGTCTGAGGAGATCAGAACATCCAGAGTGTGCTCTGCAGAGTGAGTTGGGCCGGAGGGGAGAATAGAGAGAGAGAGAGATTCACAGAAGTCGCGAAAGAGTCCAGAGGAAGGACAGGAAGTATCCAGGTGGATGTTAAAGTCTCCAAGAAGGAGGAGTTGAGAGGTCAAGACCAGGAGGGAAGAGGAGAGGTCAGCCCATTCAGAGAGGAAGGAGGAGATCTGACCAGGTTGCCGATAGATAGTAGCCACTGTAAGTTAATGGCTAGGAGAGAGAGAGAGAGCCTGCAGACGAGGCATTCAAAAGAGGAGTAGGCCTGTGTAGGGATGACAGAGGAAGGAATCCACTCTGGGAAGATCAGGGCTACACCCCCTCCGGAGGGGTTGGACCTGGCCGCAGAGAGAATCTTGTAGCCGTCAGGGAGGAGAGTGTCAAAGCTTGTGACGGAGCTGGCCGGGAACCATGTCTTGGTGAGACTGAGGACATTGAGGTCAAGTTCCTCCAGGAGGCGGCAGATGTCAGAGAAGCGTTTGACAGCAGAGCGAGAGTTGAAAGTGGCAATATAGAGAAGGTTGCCACCCTTGAAAGAATTCCGGGGTGGGGTACGAATCACAGGTACGACCTGCGGAGGTGTAGAAGAGGCCCGAGGGGGGGCAGAGGAGGAGGGAGAAAGGGCAAGGTAGCCAATGAAGAGACAGCAGGGGGAGGCAAGGAAGCCATGGCTGGAAGGGAGGGGACAGCAGGAGAAGGAAGGAAATTGATGAGGCGTGGGAAGCGTCTATCAAAGAGGAGAAGAGTGGCCTGAGGGCCTTGGACCAAGACGGTACCGTTGAAGTAAACATTAATGATGACCATGGAGGAGTGGAAGGAGGCTAGGAGGGCCTCCCACCGGGTGTCACCATTAATGGGAGAAGAAGAGAGAGGAGAAAGCACAGAGACCATAAGAAGAGTCCATAGGTCTGGAGAGGGAACGACAAAGAGGACGTCTGTGAGGGTTTGCCTAGAGGTGGCACTGGTATAGGTGTCAGCGATAGGGAGGCCTGGGTTGTCATTTTCTGTACTATAGGTTGGAGTGCTTTATCCAGGTAAATAGTCTCATATTTCTAATCATCTAAAGAGATTGGTTGTTTCTTCAAGAAGAGTAGGATTGTGATTAGGAGAGAAGGACACGCCCACGTTCAAAACATCAATTTCATTCTGTGTCAACTGCTTTGATGACAACTAACTGTGTGTTTGTTTGCTTCTCGACCATAGGTTTTTTGTCACCTCTTCTTGTCTTCCTTTTTCTAAAAAAGAGACAGATGGGTAGAAGATGTGGAGGCAGGTTGTGAAGAATGATGACTTGTGGTTAGTTCTGTGTCAGGTGCTGACTTGTCCCAGAAGCTACACTTGTGACATTAAGAGTCGTGTGATTCCTCTGCATCTCTTCTCCACTAGCTGGAGTAGCGCTACTGTTGTTGCTATCCTCTTCTTGGGGTGCCCTGGGTTGTGGTTTGTTGATTCTAAGTGATCTGACCACGGCTGATTTTGCCGCAGCCGGAAAGTTTGCATGATAAAGGTGTGAACAACCAAAAGTTTGCACCTTTCTCATGCGAACACTTACATACTACGGGGGCTGCAGGGATTTCTCCGCTCACTGTACTGAGAAGTATAGTGAGCGGGGTGGTGTGGGGGACACCCCTGCAGCCCCCGTTTATTTTTTCTTTCTTTCTTTTTTTTCTGCGGGTGTGCTGTGGGGGTGTCCCCCACAACACCCCGCTCACTATGCCACACAGTATAGTGAGCAGGGTGTTGCTGGGGACACCCCCCGCAGCCTCTGCAGTCTTTTTTATGTTACTTACCTGCAATGCTACAACCAAAGGTTCAAACTTTATTTGAGTATTTTTCGGTCATTTTGTACGGTTGGACCTTTTTTTTCGGTCCAATCATACAAAATCAGTTTGTTAGCACAAATTGGTCTAATATTTTGATAATGTTCTTGCCAGGTGTGCACAGTGTCTTGTGAATAGTCGAGCATGTCCTTGCAGAATTTTCGAACTTTTGATTGTTCTATATCTTTCTTGTACCCTTCTAGTGAGGAATATGTCTGAGAGAATGGTTTGAACTTCCACTCGACTTTTGAAGGTAGATAGCTGTTCAGTTAATTCGTGTATTTCTGTGTCCAGATGTGTTACTGATTTAGACAGTTCCTCTATTGTTAGCAGAATAAGGTATATCGAGCAATTGTTAAGGATCTGTTGCCACCTTTTTATGACATCAGGGCTATCCTTGCACAGTGTTGGCCGTAGACAGACTCTCCACCCCCTCTGTATTCTTTTTGCTCGATACTATTGCAATAGGGTGGTGGAATGTAATTTCTGCAATATTTCCCTGTGTATTTATCTCGCTGGAATGTAATGCAATCTGGGTTTGCTGTTGTTGCTGTGGTAGATTTAATTATTTCTATAGGTCCCAAGATGCAGGACCCCTCTTGCTCATCTAATGCAAGAGTAGCTGTCTGTATATCAGTAATTGTATTAACATTTGAAAAAGTCATATTGTCTGTTGCTAGTGGGTGCTTCCTAAACTCCACACGCCACCCCCCCCCCACCAAAGGGAGGGAAATAGTAGTAATGCATTCAGTGACAATTACTGTGATAGGTGTTACTAGGTTGGGGATACCGATGAAAAACAATAAAGCGTGCACAACTTGTGGAACACTCCCATCCCTTACACACCTATAGGACTGTATAACAGTCAAACTTTTAGAATTGAACAGTCCACTTATCAATGGTCCTCTAGAAAGGGCCAATATTCTTCAGATACGGATACATATAATTCATTCAAATAAAATTTAAATCAGGATCGTGGAAATATTCTTTTCAGTGAACACATTAAGGCAAAGCCCACAAAATGTTGCTTTCACATGACATGTTTAAATTATTGCTGCAAATTAATTGCAGCTTTGCATTGTATTACCCACCCTGTTAGTTATGTAAAACCCGTAATCAATCTTTATGCCTTGGATAACAACTATGCACATTTTCGTTTGCAACACCTTTTGTCTGTGAAAGTGTGGCCTAGGCAATGAAAAGTGTGACATTTCAAAGGCAGCCTTTAAATTCATTTAGAAACAGACAAAGCCTCCAATTGATATCATGGTCACCATCAGTGTTTATTAACATCTGATGTAAAACCTGATAATGTTGGAAGGTAAATCAGGAATGCAGTAACTAGGCATCCCCATGTCACATGTGTGTGGATAATCGCTAGGAGATAGAGGTTTTCCATGATGAGAGCTGGACTGTATGATCTAACAATATGGAAACTCCCTAAAGGAGCAGCATGTCACATGGGTGCCTATGCCGCCCTCACATAGTGGTTTGCTGGGAAGCCAGTCACACGATTTAAAGGTAAATACCTGAATGCCTATCCATCTTAAAGGCACACATCAAAACTAAGGGAGAGCTAGGGCACAAGTCTTTAGGAAGGACTGAGTTTTCAGTGAACCCACTTGACAGGATGTATACCACAAGAATATGATCACTTGCTAATTCACAAACAAGTCCACCACGTGCAGAAGGCATCAGTTTAACTCAGGGTTGTCCAACTCCAGGCCTCGAGGGGCGGATCCATGTCGAACTTCCAGGGACCCTCTATTAATATTCATGAGATACATTTGCATACAATGATTCTAAATGTATGAAAATATGTGCTCATGAATATTAATGAGGGGTATCCTGAAAACTCATGTGAGTTTATGTCCTGTGTTACCATCAGGGGAATGGAAGGTACGGGGTGGTGTTAAAGGGCACATGATCCCATCTCTGCTACCTCTGGAATTTTGGTAAATTGATGTCCCTGCTCATGTCCTTCCCACCATACATTATAAGCCTGATAAGCATGTTCAACTCTCAGGCAGATTCCAAGCTCACTCACAATGTCGGTGCCCCATCTGTGACAAACCAACTTCTGGGTAACCAGTGGTCCAGGGACGAATATCGGTTTCTAAATCCTCAATCAGCTCCAGAACACCAGAAGGGATCTGAAGAAATTGGAAACACAAGCAAATTATAAACCTACTTGCCCAATTTTAGGAACGTGGACGGAACAGCAGGCTTATCTACAAAAGGTTGTGGATCATTGGTTAGTTACCACACAGCGAAAATACAATTATTACCCAATGATAAAAGGCACTTTCCATTCAAGGTTGTATAAACATATCTACATCATTATTATCACAACAAACAGTTCTAGCACACTACAAAACACAACCCACCCTGTAAGAAATGCAGAGGACAGACAGGTTCAAAGAAGGAAAATGGATGCACTCTGGATACTGACTGGAGAATAGTCAGTATAGAAATGACTCACAATAGTTCAAGGATACTTGGTTTCAACACAAAGGTAGCAATGGGTCATAACATGTCACTAGGGGTCTTCGGGGAAGGACAAGGGTGACAGAACCACAATGTACCTTGTGCTGTAGGAGTTCTTGATGCTCGACAGGTTCAAGTCAGTTTTAGGGCACTTTGCAGCTTCTGCAAAAGAGTTCAAGATGGGAGACAGCTGAGGGTATCAGGCAGCAGGCAGTTCGGAGAGCGAAGCTGGACAGATGGCTGCAGGCTGGTCTACACAGTGGCTAGGTGGCAGAAATCGTTGTCTTAGTGCTGGTTGGTGGTTCTGAAGCACTGGTCGAGGAGTATCGGATGGCTTTAGCGACTGTGGCGTAACAACAGTCAGCGGTGCATTTGGTTGCAGCTCGAGGGGTTTGACTGGCTCAAAATTGTCCTTTAAGGAAGATGTTGGTAGATACTTGTGCTTCTTCATGGGCTTGTGTCGTCCTTTAAGGCGGATGACCCAAAGCTGAAGAGAGTGTTGCAGGCAGCTGCCTTGTCCTTGCTTTGGTTCAGAGACTCTCTGGCATTTCCCACCTAGGAAACTTGCTGCAGAGCCTAGCAGGACATGCTGTGTGCTGGCTGGGTACCAGTTCTGAACCTGCTGGAGGGTCCTCTGGATTTGTTATCTCGGTCTGTTCCCTGGGGGATGTTTTTGGGAGGGATTTTGCCTCCCTCTTGGAGGTTCTGGCCTTCCTTCACTGGCACAAGATGTAAGGCAGTCTGTACCTTCAGCCAGAGTACAATGATGAGTTCTTCCATCTATCTGATTCTGGTGAAACCTTCAGATGATCTGCCAAAAGAGTGGCTCCGCCATCTTTTAATGCCAAATGGACCACAGGGATTGGTGTAGGCTACACCTACTTTAATTGACCAATCCTGGGTAACCACCAAAAATCTCCTGCATGCACGAGGTTGTAACCAGAGTGCTTTGCAACAGAAAAGGTAAAGGGTGAAAACATATAATACTAAGTCCAACCAACTTCTTGTCTGTTATGGATCAAACCGTCCCTCTAGTTAATGGAGCTCTCTATGGTTCCTGATTAAAGCAGCAGACCTCCCTTGAAGCTGCAGTGAGACCAGACTTTCTGGCACCATCAATCTACATTCTCGTACCTACTGACTGGGGTCTCCCTGTGGAATGACTACTGTAAACACAGAGTCCCAGACATGACATTTCACTGTCAATCGGTAATGAGGGCCAGAGCTGGCATCGGGTTGACACAGGGCATATGAAAGGGTGTTGGGCTTTCCTGTCTCCTTTGTTAGTCTCTGCAGCCAAGCCCCATGTGGGCCTGTTTGAATTAAATTCTAATTAGTATGCAAATGCTGCCACCAGCTACAGAGCTCAACAAAAGGAGAGAGCAGATCCTTGAAGCCTTTATCAGTTAATTCAGCTGACCATGGCAGGGGGAAGGTTTGGCCCTTCCCCTTCTGTGATGGCATGCTGTACTCCTGGCTGTCATATCCCCACTGAATATGACAGGTGGGACTGTGCCTGTAGGCTGCGTCCACCCAGAGTACACCGGTCTATGTGCATGTCATGCAGTGAGCATAGGAATAGGTGTGCAGATTAGCCCTACACATTTTCTGGAGCTTTATTTATCATCATTCAATTTAATTTAAAATGTCAAAACAAGCCCAGGCGAGCGCACACCCATCATGCGGACGGTCGAATTCCTCACATGATCACACTAGATCTTCAAATGAACTGATTAGTTTGACATTGTCAGGCGAGCTGATCAGGTGTGTATTAGGAGGCCAACCAAAAGAAGGTTGGCGTATTCCTTTATATGGGGGACATGGGTCCTATAACATTTCTAGAATGAATGGAAGTGTAAGATGCAGAATAAAACACTTCCAAGCGTTTAATGGAAGCAAGAGCTAAGTCAAATGTTGCAACTGGACTCTGACTGGGAATAAAAAGTGCTACTTTGTTGTAGTTTGACTTCGGAAGGGAGGCACTGTCGTCCACAAAACAAGTTAAATTGCTCTCATCTTTGGTCATTTTTAGCTGTATCACTCCATTGATATCTCACTGCCTTTCCCTTTATTAAGTATAAAAGAGGGAGCCAAGGTGGAGAGGGCATGGTCAGAGGTCGAAGAGGGCGGTGACTAAAGGGGCAGAGCTGAGGGGTGCACTCTTCCACTACTTTGGGAGGGACATGTTAAGAGAAGCATAGAAGGTTCCACTCACTGTAAACAATAGCCAGGAGTGAACTATCTGAAAATTAAAGTTTACAGGCCCCTCAAGCTTTCTTTACCAGCAATTGTGGAAGTCGGGCAGGTCAGCGGGGGGACTAGAGGGGAGCGGGGTGATGACCATTGAGACTGCACTTGAATCTCCACAAATCTCGCTATAAGAATACAACCTCACTGGAATTTCAGGCACCTGAACAGATGATAGTTGATTCAAGGGCAAAATGGTCAAACTACTCTACTAAGATAGCTCAGGGGGTTAATGGGCTTGCAGTAGACATCTTTGTACATCCTGTAGATCACAGGATTAAATGCAGACGACAACTTTTTGCCATTCTGCAGTTGATACTTATAATATCATATGTGTATACAGTACTTTAATTCTAAAATTCTGACATGTTGAATTACAGTAATAATAGGTTTTACTATCAACCGTTTTAATGGTACCCAATTTAACAGCCTCAAAAGGATGGATGGCTGAATTGGCCCAGCTGATATCGGAAGTTAGGACTTCAAAAAGAACAGAGCTATGGTTGGCATGCACTTACCTCACTGAGCTATCTTATCAGCTGTCAGCTTTCTGACCGACGGATTGGGTACCATTGACAGCCTCCTTCTGTTGGCTGTAGAAGCAGATGAAACCCACAAAATCTTGATTGTGCACGTTTCTTCCGCATCCCCACATTCTGATCCCTCATGACATGGTGTGAAAACCGTGCCCTTGTGAACATGTTCAGGAACCCTCTCATTGTGTCGACTTTGCCCATGCAACGATGGCCACCTATTCCAGGCCTTCCGCAATCATTCAATTTCACTGAATTGTGCCCGAGTATTGGGCGCCTGCTGAAAACAAAGGTGCAATGATGGCCGTCATATGCAGATTCCTGCTGTGCGCCGTACTGTGAAAGACTCAGGACCCCGGGCGAATCCCCGGTGCACCTCAAGTGTGAAGACCAACCAGCATTGAGCAGAGCATGGCCACACTATCTGGCGGCCTCTTTCCTCCAATTGAGTTGCGGACATCTGAGGGAGGCTATGAGTTTGGCAATAACACTTGTTATTGCACTAAGAAACAATTCCATTTGTGGCGAATGCAATATTATTATTACTTTTGGTCGTATTACGCTGATCTACTTTACCAAAGAATAATAGGTAGTAAGGGTGTAATTATAAACTACTAATCACTCTTGTGCCTTCTTGCGTGCATTAGCTGCTGTCTGACAGCGCCTCTATCCCGAGTCCCTGCTGCTGCCGCACCCATCATCTGCCTGGGCCCTCAAACAGTGGTTGAGCCTTCCGGGTGACAGGAGGCAGATCAGCACAGGTTAAAGCCGCCTCACTGCACCATGTTGGTATGCAAAGCGTGGTGAGACTTTGTAATGGTCTCTTGCTCACATTCTATCAATCTACATAATATAAAAGGGTCAATTCACATATATGTTTTTTTAAATCACTGAATTCCTTAATAATAAAGTGCCTAGAATTAACAGTCATGCTGGTTTGTGAATGGCAGACTCGGGCTGGCCTATAATGCAATAGTGACCACAAAAGTGATGGGTGGAAGGCTTTGAATGAATCTGTACCACTGGCATTGCTCTGGGCAACCTTCCACACCATTGTTTTTTAGCCCATCTGCACCATTGCAAAAGGGGTCCAGCCATATGCAAATCAGTCAGGTACTGCCACCAATGGTAGCAGCCCAGCCCAAACTGCTAGGCCAGGTCCGATCTGCACAGAAACACAAGCAACCCCAGACATGTTTCGGCGATAGGGAACCAAGCTGCACCTCACTAAGGAGGCCCAACAAGGCCGAAACATGCCTTGGGTTGCTTGGGGCTAAAAAAACGATGGTGTGGAAGGGTGCCCAGAGCAATGCCAGTGGTACAGATTCATTCAAAACCTTCCACCCATCACTTTTGTGGTCACTATAATGCAATAGGCCAATGCCGAACCCAAAACACTAAGGGGGTAATTCATAGAATTTAGCGCACCAGTGGCGCACGCGGCTGGCGCACAGAGCGCACGTGCGGCAGTCAGTGCCAGCCGCGTGTGCCAAAACCCATTTCGGCGCACAGTGTATTCATGGATTTATACATCCATAAGCAGCCATGGCGCAGCGTGGCGCAGCGACCCTGCAACAGCGCCAGTTATGCCCCCAAACCCTCCCCGTGCGCCAAAAACATCGCACAAATCCAGTACATGGCGCAAAGGCCAGTGGACAGCATACACCCCGCCAACCACGAAAACACATGTAAAAGTCCCCGAGCACCCCTCGGAATACGTGTACCCCACTTGCGCCAGCGAAATTGCATGTAAAACTCCCCGTGCACCCCTCGGAATACACATACCGCGCTCGCGCCAGCAAAATCTTGTGTAAAAATCCCAGCGCACCCCACGTACCCCGCTCGCGCCAGCATAATTATGTGTAAAACTCCCCGCGCACCCCTCGGAATACACGTACCAGGCTCGCGCCAGTGAAATCGCATGTAAAACTCCCAGCGCATCCCTCGGAATACACATACCGTGCTCGCGCCACCAAAATCTTGTGTAAAAATCCCAGCGCACCCCTCGGAATACACGTACCCCGCTCGTGCCAGCGTAATCGCGTGTAAAACTCCCCGCGCACCCCTCGGAATACACGTACCAGGCTCGCGCCAGTGAAATCGCATGTAAAACTCCCTGCGCACCCCTCAGAATACACGTACCCCACTCGCGCCAGCGAAATCACATGTAAAACTCACCGCGCACCCCTCGGAATAAACGTACCACGCTCGTGCAAGCGAAATCACGTGTAAAACTCCCCACGCACCCATCGGAATAAAAGTACCCCACTCGTGCCAGGCCTATCGCGTGTGAAACTCCACGTGCACCCCTGGAATATACATATCCCGCTTGCACCAGGCCAATCGCGTGTGAAACTCCACGCGCACCCCCGGAATACATATACCCTGCTCGCACCAGGCCAATCGCGTGCACCCCCGGAATACAGGTACCCCGCTCGCGCCAGGCCAATCGCGTGTAAAACTCCCTGTGCACCCCTCTGAATATGTGTACCCCGCTCGCGACAGGTAAAATGCGTGGAAAAAGTCCCCTTTGTGGTGTGGGCTGCCTGTGGGGCATAGGGAGGGTGGATGGGCTGCCTGAGGGGTATGGGGAGAGTGGATGGGCTGCCTGCGGGTCATGGTGGATGGGCTGCCTGCAGGGCATGGACTGGGGTGATCGGCTGCCTGCGGGGCATGGTATGGGGTGATAGGCTGCCTGCAGGGCATGGACTGGGGTGATGGGCTGCCTGCGGGGCATGGTATGGGGTGATGGGCTGCCTGCGGGGCATGGGTGGGTGGATGGGCTGCCTGCGGGGCATAGGGTGGGTGGGTGGATGTGCTGCCTGGGTGTATTCCGGGGGTGCGTGGGGAGTTTCACACGCGATTTCTCTGGCGCGAGCGGGGTACATGTATTCCGGGGGTGCGCATGGAGTTTCACATGCGATTTTGCTGGCGCGAGCGGGGTGCGTGTATTCCGAGGGGTGCGTGTGAAGTTTTACACACGATTTGGCTGACACGAGTGGGGTATGTGTATTCTGGGGGTGCGTGTGGAGTTTCACACGCGATTTGGCAGTGTGTGCCCTCCCGGGTGTACACCCCCCCTTCCCATGCCCTGCAGGCAGCCAATACCACAGGGGACCACCCCACATCCCTGGGCATGCCCCGCAGGCAGCCCATCACCCCAGTCCATGCCCCGTAGGCAGCCCATCACACCTGAGCATGCCCGCAGGCAGGCCACATGGCACCATGCACTTTGAAGTCCCGACACATGTCCCCCACCCCAATTGATGGGCACCTGCCAGCAGGCCCCGACTCATGTCGACCCACCCCCCCCATTGACGGGCACCTGCCAGCAGGCCCCGACACATGGCCCACCAAACATCATGTCATAACAAAACAGACCCATGGCCCTAATGCCAACCCAAATCCCCCCTGTCCCTCCGTACAAGCACGCAACCATCCACTGCACCCACTCCCAAATTACCCATGCCATGAGAGTCTTAAAAGAACCACCATGGCCATGCATAAATGCACAACAGAGGCACACAGTGGCAACACATGACTGAGGCAATGTTCATTGAGACATGCACAAAACCAATGAAAGTACACAACACCAATCATGAAGTTAAAAGAAATGTATTAAAACACATAATGAAATAGCATTCTGCAAATCAAACTTGCAAATTAATAAATAATGAAAGCTATTACCAAAAAAAAGGAAAATCCAATGAAAAACAAAAATCCACGACATGAAAAAAGAAAAGTGGTCCATCGCCAATGTCAATATGAATTAAATGATTAAAAAAAGAAAACCAATGATCCATGGGAATTGTAAAAAAAGAAAGTATGTACAAGTCTTGAACTATATACAATGCAAGTCCAAAGGGTCCATGATCCCCAAACAAAAGGAAACCTACAAAAAAGTCCTATGAATAAAAAATAATATACATAAAGTGGAGCAAAGTCCATGAACTCCAAAAAAATGATAAAACAAAGGAAACCTAACCCTAAAGAACTATGTACAAAGGCAGCAGGCAAGTCCCACGGCTCATTTAGTGATGTTGCGGGCCAGGGCATCATCGAACTCCACGTCGATATTCCAGAGGCTGGCCTGTTCCCTAGCCTCGAGGTCTCGCAGGGATACAGCCATGGAATCCCTCAACTCCCTGTGAGTTTCCTCAAAGCCCTCCGCCCGCCTCAAAGCCCGGTGCATGGAGTTCTCCACCCTGATCATCCTAAGCCATGCCCTATCTGCCCGGCGCCTCTCCACATCTATTTGCCGGCCCAACCGCTGCCACACAGAAGACACTCCCAGTCTGGGGTCCTCCGGCCCCTCGGCCGATGCATGCCCCCGGGGTGTTGATGGCCCCGAGCCATGATACCTCCCACGCTGAGCCTCCTGCTGCCTCCGACACAACTGCCTCTGCCACCGCGATGGCATCTGAGCTGATGGAATCCCCCGGCGCCATCGTGCAGGTGCCCTGCCCGATGATGCCGGCACATCCTCCATCCGCTGGGGTCCAGTTGGTGGGGTGGCCACCCCTGCTGGACCTCTGACTCCCAACTGCAGCAAGGATGGGATCTCCACCAGGCTGGCTGCGTTGGTTGGGGAAGGTCCACAGGGGGGCCTGGTGGCATCTGGGCCAGAAGACGGCACAGAGAACGACTGGCGAATAGTGTGCACAGAGGAGGAGAGGGCCACAAGAGTGGCTGACACATAGAGGAAAGCCCCGACCATGGTCCCTCCCAACTGGACCACGTTGGCACACAGCTCTTCGTGATGACGTGCGTGGTCCCCCCAGGAAACACACACATTATCACAAATGTCACGTGTGCGCAACGCGACACCAATCAGGATGGACTCAATCCGGGCATGGGTCCCCTCGTCCACAGGTAGAGGAGTGCCAGATGACGTGGACCTCCCCCCTACTTGCGGACGGGCCTGGGACGGGGCATTCCTGCTGGTGCATGGTGATGTAGTCACAGTGTCAGGGACAGTGACATGCACAGGCACCTCTGCGGCAACCTGTGCTGCCTCCTGCCCCTGCCCTGGACTGCACCACTTGCACCAGTGGTACCACCCCCACCAGGCCCCATGTGCAGCTCTACAGCGGCCTCCTCCTCCTCTGTACACACCACCAACCTGGATGGCTCTGCACCGTCTTCTGCCGTCAGAGGCCCCTGTGGGGGCTCACCCACCCCTTCCGCTGCAGCCATAGTGGCGGATGTGGCACCAGTCCCCTGGCACCCAGATTATGGAATTTCCTGGGAGAGTGACTGGGCCTCGCGTCTCTGGCCGGTGGAGGCATCCCTGCGCTTTCCTCCACAGTGCCATCTTCGCCCTCTTCTTCACTCACCACTGTGTAAAGGGAGACATTGAACACAAGCATCAGGGTACTATACAATAGTCCCCTAGACAGAAAGCAATAGCACATGAGTGGCACTGTCAAACGTCACTTCCATCATGGCTCCCAACAACACATGGATCAGTGCAGGCAACACTCATGCAAGAACCGGCATGGCATATGCAACAAACATTTGCATCCATGTCCACGGCACCGTAGAAACATCCAATGGTGGGCTGAAACTCACATGCACCATGGGACATGCTGATCACATGCACACGCATCATTGGAGGCTCATGCATCTGGCCCCGGATACCCACAGACACAGTGGATACAAGGATGAGTAGGCTGTATCAGTGAATCAACACATATTCACGGACATGTGTCATGCATCCATGGCGCACACACTACTCAGACACACGGACATGTACATCATGCATGTCCATGACAGCAGCACACATCTCTCACACCCCAAACATGTCAAAGTACAGACACAGGCATGCATACATGTGGGCATTTCACATGCTGCTCCGCATGATTCATTGTAACACATACACCATCCATGTGGGTCACACCTGACTGGACTCACATGCAGCACCATCATGTCCCTGCACACACACATCCAAACATGACTCATGTCACACATGCAGCCAAGTAGCTAACTACCAGCACACTGCAACATGCACTGTTTTAAACGTGAATGCGCAGCCACTTACCGCTCGACTCCAGGCGGGCCTGCATCCTGAGGGTCTGGTGGTGAAGCACTGTGCGAATTTGCTCCAGGACCCTCATCTGCTGGGTGGTAACCTGGACCCGGCATCTGCTGCTTCCAAGAGGCGCCGGGCCTTCTTGAGAGTCCTGGAGTTGTAGTCCTCCCAGCGCTTCTGGACGTGTTTGATGTCGCGGGGTGCCACCCCCTCCGCGTTGATGCCACCCACTATGTCCTTCCAGATCCTCTTCCATCCTTCCTTGTCGGCGCGCGATGGTGTGAAGAGGGCATCATAATGCCCCAGAACTTGCTTCACCAAGATACCAACTTCCTTTTCACTGAAGCTGGTAGCCCTCTGCCTTTCTGCTGGGGGATTGCCACTGGTGCTGGAAGGTGTTGTGTCAGACATGGCAACCCCCGAGGCAGGTGTGGGTGGGCAACTGGGTCCTGGGCTGGGTTGTGGAGTGATGGAACACCAGTTGGGAGTCTTCTGTTCCAGCAGGGGTGGTCACAGCAACTGGACACCTGCAGATGGCAGATGTGCAGGCACCAAATGGCAGGGCACGGTGGCAGCAGGCAGGCAGGCAGCAGCAGATAGCTCATGGGAGCTGCTCGGGGCTGTGGGGTGCAGTAATTCGGCCTTCTGGGCAGGAGCGTGGTCTTCTGTTTGTTGTCGCGTGGTCAGCTTCATACGGAGTGATTTGGAACGTGAAAAACAGCACGTTTGCATGAATTCCGAGGAAAGGCCCTTGGCGTGTAAGCGCATAGGTGATGTAACGTGCGTGCGGGTGTTTCCCTTGGCACGGGTTGAAGGTCCCACGTGGGTTTCCATCACTCTGTATGTGCTTTTCGTGGAAAGCGGTGCGTATGTTTTCCAGACATTGGGGTTCACACGCGATTACTTCCCAGGAAAAACACACACAGGGTCTTCAATGAATCGCACGCGTGCGCTGCTTTTTCACGCTTGCGCCACGAATTTGGGCGCACATTTGTTCCATGAATCGGCCCCTAAATGCTAGTGTGGGCGTGTTTATTTGGGTCAAAGTGCCACACATTTTTGCCCCATGTGGGCCAATTTGATAAGGTACTTCACCATGCAGCTGGTAGTTTTGACCAATGATACTAGATGCATATTATTTCAAATGCACCATTTGCATCACACTTGATCCAAAAACTCCCCCTTGGGTACTACTCAATCTGTCACGAAAGGAATAAATTGCCATTTTCATCGGTGGGCCACTTTTGTATTGGTGCCCAAGACAATTGTATGCCCCAGTCCGACCCTGGTGAATGGGCTACATCAATCTCCTCTTTTGTGGTAGATGCAAATGTCTGTGGATTTCCTTCAGAATTATACCCGCATTTCTGTTGCTCTGCGAAGTTTTCTTATAATACCATTAGAATACTTTAAATGTACAATATGTCAACGTTGACTGACGCTCTGATGCGAGTGATGCTTCCAGATACATTGAGTGCCATTAAGATTGGTATTATTCACACATTAGAAGGGGGAGGAATCTGGCATGAAGTGCAATGTAAAATTTGCTGTTACATTATTATTATACTTATTATTATCATTATTTATTTAGTTTTAGTTCTAAAAAATCGTTTGTACATTGTGTTATGTCCAGTATTCATCCTTTCAACTTCTACTAATCGCTGTTAATGGTCTTGATTGCTAGCGTGGATCTGACGTCTTACTGTGAATCGCATTTTGGAGCCATTAGTGTGTCAATTGTGTCCATTTTGCTTGCTGTGTTCTGTGGGTAGAAGAGGCATATACAATAATGTGCGCAGCTTATTAAGTGACTGCTTCGTGGTTCTGCTGGAAAACAATACAAGGTTTTTCTTAGGATTTCCTTATAGAAGATGTTATTTTACATTAATATGCTGCGATACTGTGCCAAATCAGCACCACAATAGCAACAGAGGGCCTACACTTGTCTGTGTGGTGGCGTAATGTGCCCCCAATGGGTGGAGGGGGCATACCTTAGGTGGCCGGAAGAAAGAAAATGAGCCAGGGCGTGATAAGAGAAATAAATGCTGCAAACACAGGGAGGGAGGCAGCAGGGGACATGTGATAGCATGCGTGCAGGTCAGTTCTGGAAGATGGATCATGGTCCTGCACAAAGAAGAAAGCATGATGTCCTGAAGCGTTGCGATAATTGGGTTGCGCTTCCAAGGCCGATTTGGGAAATTGTAATTTAGTACACAACGTAATGCTGGATGCAGGATTGGCAATCTTGTACACTTGGTTTATTTACCTGTCATATCAATAAGCTGTGCCCTTGGCACAATTTTTGTTCTGTGACTGGCAACGGGGCAGGGTTTTGTTTTCTCCTGATTTGCAACCTCTTTTCACCCTGAATTCTAGTTGACCTCACGGCCTCCCCCGGTGGTCACAGTCAGCTTCCTATTCTGCTGTCAAGAAAACAGGATGCAGGTCTAATGACAAATAATAACTTGAATGGGCTAATTCTTTCTAGACATTTAAGATTCATGTTTTCTTAGGTCCAGGAGTGGGAAAGGTGAGGGTTAGTTGCCATGTTTTTGTTCCCATTTCAAGATGGTTCTTTTTGTCTTTTTATTTGATAAATGTACCTATTTTTCGTTCTTCGGTATGTTTTTATTATATTCATTGTGTTTAGGTGGTTAGGGCGTCATTTCAACCAGAAATGATTTAGACAGGAAAAAGTGCAGGAGACAGCACCAAGATGAGGTGCCGCTAAAATACACTGATGGTATCTGTGGATGAATCGTCGGTTTGGGAAAGCGTAACAGACATTTCTAGCACACTTATAGTCTTAGGGCCACGATGCATCTGTTTCCAGAAAAAAAAACATGCAGAATTACTGTGTGTTTCTTGTGTGATCTTTTGTGGGCTGGGGAACGCATGTGTGCTTCCTGAAGTGTTCAATTGTGATTCTACTAAGTGTTAGAATGTGATTATATCATTTTACTTGATGCAGACTGCAACTACTAGGAACCCTTTTTGACCTTAAAATACCTAATCAGGGGCTTTGGCGTCGGCACTTCAGAGCCAAGCCAGTCTGCACCGGTCCGCGACGCACGCAGTGTTGCAGTAACTGTCTGTTTTCTTATTCCATGATTTTCTGTTCTGAGCAGTAAGTGTGCAATGCCTGCTTTATTTATTTGTTTCACTCTGCCTCTGTGTGCTCCATTAGGGATGTTGTGCCTCTTGAGACACTATGCATCCACTCAATACAACTGAGCTGTTGCGCAATGATATTCCCAAAGTCACTGTTACTGATAAGGCCCCTCCAAAGCGCTGTCGCTATGCCGAAATTCTAGCTATGCATTGGCTCATGGAAGAATAGTCTTCTGGCTCTAATGGAATAATAACTTTGCCTGTGAAATCCGAGGTTATTTGTTCAATGAGTTTTCCTCAGAATAAAACCATAATGGTGATTAATGACACACACCCTGGAGCTGTGCTACCGACCATATCGTCAGTCAGATCACAGGATTCAACTGTATACGGTGTGCAGCCTGTGTCGATATCTGACGCTCATTCTCCTTTCTTTAGGGGACAGCAGGGGATAAGCAGTGGCACTTTGCCCTGCCGTGAGTCTAACAATCGGAAACTGGCTTTACTTAATACCAGATCCTTAGTTTTGCAGGCTACTGAAATTGACCTAGTTGCTTTCATGGATTTAAATATTCTTTGCCTTTCCGAAACATGGCTATAAGATACTGCCATTCATGCAGCCCTTCTTGTGACTCCACCGGGCTTTAAGATTCTTAGAGCATACCAGAATGGGGGGGGGGGGGGGGACATCTTGCCATTATTTACTAAGGAGTCATGGAGTATGCCATGTGACTAATACTATTACGTTGGACAGCTCTGAGCAAATACATGTGAAGTTGAATGTAGATTACAATACACGTTTCTTTTGTGGTACTGTATAGACCATCGCTAGGTATGCCCGTTTTTTTCTGTCACTATTGAGTGAATCGCTAAAATCCTCAACGTATAGGATGGTTTTAGGGGATTTCAATTTTTGGTCATACAATCAATTGGATCATAAAGCAACCACACTCACTTCAGGACTCAATGCCATGGGTTTTACTCAGCATATGGCATGACCTACTCATAGGGAGGGCAACATCCTTGACTGGGTACTATCCCATAATCATTGACTCTCCACCCCTATTATTACCTTGTGCCCATTGACAGATCATCACTTAATATCCTTTGACTTATGTCTTCTGCATATTCTAAAATGGGTGAATAGTAACTCTAGATTTGCTGACCTTGCTACTCCTATGCTTACTAATAGGCCTTTCTCCACTGATATTGAGGTTTTGGTTTGCCAATATTATGGGATATCTGCTAGGATAGTTGATACATTAACCCCAGAAAGATTGATGACTGTCAAAGGTGAAGTTAAGGATATGGCCTGGTCTAATAGTGACGTTATTTTGCACAGAAAAATAAAGAGGTAATGTGAACAGAATTGGCGTACAGACTCCTGTCCTGAGACCAAATTGGCATATCAGCTTGCAGCGGCAGGCTATAAAAAAGTGATTCTGCTTCCAAGCATGATAATTATAACAGTAGAATTTCAGGTGCCAAATCCAGGTCTAGAGAATTGTTTATTGTTATTGTTGAACTGGAAGGTAAAATGTGTTCTGGCAGTGAGTGCCAAAAGAGTTATAGTTGGTGTGCAAATATTCAGTCTGATTTTGCCCGTAAAATGTATCAACATCAGCTTAATATCAGGACTCGTCAGGACGGATTGCAGGTTACCTCCTTCTTGGCATCAATGGCTGATAATAACTCCAGTAACACTAATGCTCGTCTGCAGAAGTTTCATTTTCAGTTGGTTTCTGAAAATGATATCCTTAATATCGTTTTGGCCCATAAGCCAACTTCCGGCAAGAGTGACTCTTGCCCTGCAAGTATAAATGAAGGTGCTCTCAACTGTCTTACACCACTAATCACTGATATGGCCAACACTTTCTTTTCTACAGCAGTGGTTGCAATGGGCCTGAAAGAGGTGTGGGTAACTCCCCTGTTAAAAAAGGAGACACTTGATCTTGAGGTTCTGGGTAATTACTGCACAACTACCAACGTCCCATTTCTTTTAAAGATATTGCACAGGACGGCTTCTCTGCAGCTTCAGAAGCACACTGAAAGCAGTTGTTTGCTTGGATGTCACCAATCTGGATTTAGGGCAATGCATGGTATGGAAATGGCCTTGCTTGGCTTAAGGGCAAATTTAGGAGAAATCATTGAAAAAGGCCCGATTGTCTTGCTAATGCTCCTCGACCTGTCTGCAGCATCCAATCTCGTGGACCATTCTTTGCTGCTGAAGAGGCTAACTGAGCTTACTAACTGCTAAAATGCTGCTACAGCCTGGATTGGGTCTTCCTTGTCCCTCGGCTATCAAGGGTCTCAATAGATAATTTCAAAGCACCACTGTTCCACTCCTTTGTGGTGTGCCACAGGGTTCTTGACTTTTCCCAATGCTCTTTATTATTTATACTTGCCCACTTTTTGACCTGCTTGATAGTGCTGGGATGAAGTATACCAACTACACAGATGTTACCGAACTCATTTTTGAGTTGAGTGGGAACTATGATTCTGATTCATCTATTATAAATGATTCCTATTCGCTGGTTCATGCATGGATGTCCATGAACTCCCTCGCACTTAATGACAGCAAGACAGAGTTGCTTATTGTGGGGTCAGCTCAGAGTTTGAATGAACCTGACAAGAGGTACAATCAGTTTAGGATTGCTGATTGTAGTATCCCAGTTGTATTGTCTGTCAAGACCCTGGGAGTCTTTCTTGATGCCAATTTTTCTAAGAAAACGCATATATCACATTTAAGATCATTGTGCATGTATGCCACCAATTTACTTAAGCAGATTATAATTATAATTGTTCTTTTATAACACGCTTAATACTGGAGTCAGTTTCTATGTGCAAGTCCAGGATTGGATCAGTGTTGCTATGCAGTGTCTTGCTTTCAAGACAAACGCGTTGTCCCAGTAATATCCTCCCGGACTAGGCCACATTTATCTGCTGATAACCTGACTATTTTAGCTAGTGCTTTGGGCAACTCGAAAATCGACTACTGCAACAGCTTATTGGGCAGAACACCATAAACCAATTTAAAGAGCTTACAGTTTATCCAAAATGGTGCAGTAAGAGCAATGGGTGTACTGAGCAGGACCGACCATGTTACAGGAGCTAGGAGATCACTTCACTGGCTGCCTGTCCATCACAGCATTTCTCATAACATCCTTACACTCACACACTAATGGAAGAAACAAGCTCCATCATCAGTGCTTCAAATTAAAAAAAACTCTGGAGGAACGAGCATTGATGTGTGTGCTCCTGATCCATGGAACAATCTATCACCTGCACTTTGTGCTGTACCGAATGTGCTCATTTTTAAGAATGCTATGAAAACCCACTTGTTCAATTCAAATTATTGAGCTTTATTCCTGCCTCTGTTATAACTTCCTGGCTTTATGATCCTTTTTGCTCCTCCTTTCATTTTCTTCCTTGTTTGTTGTCCTTTGGTTGTGTGTTTTTGTTTTGCACTAGACTATAACATTTGAGGCTGGGAAAGCCACAAGGGTTAGGGGATGGGCAGACGCCCCACTGAGACTGAGATAAAGTAAACCTGTCAGAGGGCCAGAGGGCTTTGGAAAAGCCCAAGAACCACTAAATATAGTAACCAGAAGTGGAGAGAGAAAGACCCTGGAGGGTTCCAATCCTTAAGTAACCCTTAAGTACAAAACAAGAACATTGTCTTGTACCACGTTGGAAATGGAGGAATTGTATTAAAATAACGTTTTCTTCCTGGAAAGAAGGAACCGTATGGAAGTAAGTAACCTGCAGAGACTTTGTGAACTGTGTTACGTGACAATGACAAACTTTTAAAACCTATTGTAAAGAGACCCAAGTGATTGGGCCTGGCAGAAGCCCAGGACTGAGGCTATTGCTCTGGCCCCCTATTTGTGTTACATTTTTCCTAAGTGGCAGTAACTAGTTAGCTAATTGGATTTGGACTAAGGACTATTTCATTTGGATTTTGACGAGCACCCTTACTTTTTAGTTAGTTAGATTGGGAACTTTCCTCATAGAGGTAGGATTAGATGGGCATTTTGTTTTTATATAAATAAAACACCTTAAACATGGCACACCTTAGTCCAAGTCATTGTTCTGGATCACCACAAAAATCCATAAACACTGTGGACCTAAACACCAGACTGTAATCCATGAAACCATCGATCACAACCTTGGATTCATCCAACATCAAAGAAGGAATCAAAACAATCCAAAATTGATCACAGAAAAACTAGATAATATTGCACAGAAAAAAAACATTCACCCTCTTGCTAACGAAAACAACAGTGAGATGATTCACTCCTCACCTCGAGCACTTGACAAAACTAAGAGGAAACTGGAAGAAGAATGGAGGAAAGAATACAATCAGCAGAAAAATGTCATATACCAAAGATAGACACAACTACACAAAGCCAAAATCCTCAAAGCAGAAAAATTATACTGCACCGCATGGATCAGAAATTCAAGCAACACCCAGAAAGAGATGTTCAGCATCATCAACAAGCTAAGAAACCCGACATCCTGCAACAACACACTGACGCGCCCTCACAAAAACTATGTGATGGATGACTTTGCAAACCATTTTTAAAAAAAAACTTGAAGCATCCAGCAAGTCATCAAGAGTATGCCCAAAAACACCAACAACACCCCTTGCCAGCCAATGCTGGAACCAATGACAGAAAAATTCATCAGCTTAGTGAGGAAAAGCAACAGACCAGGATTACCAGCAGATGGTTGCCCACCAGACATGTAGAAGAGTATCCTCACACAACAAAACAGTTGCAGTACACACAACCTCTTAACTATTCACTGGCAACAGGTAAAGTACCACAAAGCGACAAATCATCATACATCAAAGCATTTCTTAAAGACCCCTTGGGAAAAAGAGAAGGCCATACCTGTAAAAACCCTTAGAAAGCTATGTATTCAAACAAATCCTGGAACATGTAGAAAACATTCGGATACTAGACCAGGCACAATTTGGTTTCAGACCCATGAGAGGAACAGAAACAGCATTACTATCTAAATGGGATGATCTAAGAACCGATGCCAACTCCAACAGCCCCTCTGCGCTAATGCTACTAGAACTATCAGCACCCTGCAGCACAGTCCTCCACAAAACCTTTGTCAAAAGACTCAGAAAATTAGGAATCAGCAGAACTGTTTTACTGTGGTTAAAATCCTTCTTGAAAAGAAGAAGGTAAACAATGTGGCTAACCTCCTTCAACTCAACGCACCATACAAAAACCTGCACAGTTCCACAAGACTCATCCCTCTCTCCACTGCTTTGCAACATCTACATGACCCCACTCATCAATCTCATCAAAAGACATGGACACATCTGATAGAACCACGCAGACGACACACAAATCATCTACAAAATGAATGCTAGTATAGTACCAGACCTAACCCATATCAATTGCCTCACAGAAATAAATGATTGGATGAGCACCAACATCCTTAAACTCATCCCAGACAAAACAGAAATCATGATCACGCTCAACAGCCTGTTGAACCAGCACCATATACCAAGGCCTACCAATATGGGGAATCGACCGGCAACCACCAAAATTGTTAAAAACAAAGAATATTAATGGACAGCAACTTAACACTAGAACCACAACTCAACGCAGCATTAACAAAGTGCTTCTCCCACCTATGCACAAGCAAGCAGATATTACCTTTCATCACATTCCCAGAGAGAACTCTCGCTGCCAACTCCCTCGTCATGTCAAACATAGACTACGCCAATTGAATCTATCTAGAAATGCCAAACTATCTCATAAAAAAACTACAGTGAATACAGAACACAGCAGCAAGACTGCTCCTGAGACTCACTAAGACAGAGCACATCACACCAGCACTGAGAATCCTATGTTGGCTACCAGTCAAAGAACTAGTTTTCTTCAAAACACTGCATAACCCACAGAGCAATCCACAGCCAAGGAACGGAATTCATACAAGAAATAATCGCAATCTACAAATCAAACTAAACACTGAGGTGCAGCAATGACATTTCCTGCGAATCAAAACAATACTCATTGTTGAAATATGATGGATCAGAACTCACTCCAGAAGGAAATACGAACAATAGAAGAACACCTAAAATTCAGAAAAATACTAAAAACATGGCTCTTTAGCTCACTGAGCTAAACAGGAAATATCGTCAAGAGAAACAGACAACAATAACACAAGGAGAAACACCTAAAACCAAAACAATTGAAACCTAATGAACCGAAATCTGGATACCCCAATGAAATTCTGAATTTGTATGGTAACCACCGTACAGGGATTTGAACCCAGACAAACCAACATATCCCTTGCAGAGAAGGGCACGGACCACTCCCATGATTAACTCTACTAAAAACTCTCCAATAATCTACATAATCACCCTGAACCACCAAACAAAACACACACACCATTACCACAGCAGAGAGACGTCACCACACACTGCACACACTCTGCAAAGCCAAACTAAACCCAACACACTACAGAAAACTAAACCACAAACACACAAACCACCACATGCACACTAACGCATCAAAACACTGCCAAAACCTTATCAACTGAAACCGAAATCCAAACCCATCACAAAGTGACTGTTTTTACAGAACAGACGCTACCAACATCACAACAAAGCTCTCTTGCGCTTTCCCTCTCGATCACACTAACGGCCCATTCTTCCTTTTCATATCCTCCAGATCACCTAGAGACCATGAAAATGGCAGAAGTGAGTGATATATTTCCCAATAACATAACATACCCAAAGTAGAATCAGGGTTCTATATTAATATGAGTGACATGATAAACAAATACATTCCATGTATCCCCTCTTGTGGAGTGGGCAGCTTTTATTATGTCTACGATTTGCATTATTCCCTTGTGGAATTGCATCAATTAAAAAGTCTGAGCTACTTATGCAATGTATGGATGTATTCATTGGGTGATGGGTCAACAATGTGCATTTAAATAATGTGGCAGTAAATAAAGAACTCAAATCCCCTAATACAATTAAATTCCTTAGGCAACCATTATTCTCCATGCTTGTATTGCAATTCTCCTTTCCTCTGAAAGCGGTAGATAATTTAAACAATGACATACTGCTCCCTGGACTCACAGACACCTCCATTCGGGCACTCATCTAGCTTCACTCTTAATTAGTCCTCTTTCATTTGGCTGCAGCTGAAGTAAAAATTTCCTAACTTAGAAAGTCAGGACTTGTCACAGTATAAGTCCCTTCCTTGCAGGGCTGCAAGTCTAGGGAGATGCTAATTATGCCTGCTCTCACGGTCACCAGCCGCCTCATTTGGCCCATTCTTATAGGATGCATATCATGCAACTCCTGCACTTGTCAGCCACAATTGGGTATACAGGGTTATGTCTGTTTTTATTCACATCATCATTCTGTGTGTGCCATGCAGTAATGTGAAAAATGCACATTACCCACAGACGCGGCCCATGGCGTAGAGGGCCACTGGGAAATCTTCTGATATCCCTAAAGGCCACTCCAACCCTCTCTGTGGATGACAATCCTTATTTTATTTTTTATTTTATTTTTGAAAGCGCTTACCTAGCTCAAGAACAGCAGAGCACTGTAGAAGGTTTGGGTAGCCCGTGTAGGGGCTGACATCTTTTAACAGTAGCGCAGTTGGTCAATTTGCTGTGCAAGGAGCGTGTGACACCAGATTTGGGAAGCGCAGCTGGCAGGTATGCTGGTGTGCTACTTGTGATAGCTTCGTAGATGATACATGCAGTCTTGAATAGTATCCTGGTCTGACGAGGAAGTCAATATAGTTTGCGTAGGACAGGTGTGATTTGGACAAATCTCTGCACATCGGTAATGAGACGTGCTGCAGCGTGGTGGACTGCTTTTAGGGGAGCCAGGTGAGCAGCTGGGAGCCCTGTAGGGCATTTCCCCCATCGATATGTGAGGCCACAAGGGCCTGCACGACAGTCCAGATGTCCAGCGGCAAGATTAAGGGTCTGATAATGTGAAGGGTGCATATTTAGAACTAGGTTTGTTCGCCCATCTTGGCTACGTGTTTCTGGATGGGCATGCTGCTGACAATGGTGAATCGCAAGGATTTTGCTGAATCCCGGAGTTATGGATTAAATCCTTCTAGGTGCATATCAGTAAGCCATTCTTGGAAAAGTTCTTGTTTAGCAAGGGACCTGATGAAGGTGAATTTGGTCTTAGATGGGTGAAGTGTAAGGTCGACAGCTGACGGCCAGGACCGGATGCTAGCTAGGTAATCGCAGAGATGACTGATCTCTTTTGGACTTTTATTGCCATATACAACTGCGTGTCGTTTGCCTAGCTCTTTAAAATCCCAAACAACAGAGTGCTGAGGATGAGTCACTCATAGGTCCCTTTGCTTTAAACATTGCTTGTTTGGACCCAATTCCAGTTCCCTACATTTACATTGTGTTGCCAGAGCCACCTTCCAGCGGACATTTGGTTCAATAACTTGTCAACGAGATCCCTGAGGAGGGTAGAGGCAGGGATATAGAGCAAAGGTCTTGCTAAGGGTCATGCACACGAATCCCACAATCCACTTTAAGCAAACCATACAATCCTTTGTTCGTTCACACATATATAAGAGCAAATCATTATCGCAAGGTGTAATGCTAAAAAGCCCCTCTGAAGCTTCAGAGTATCCAAACCAATCTGCAAGGCTGATAACTGGAGCCGCAAATTATTAGCACATCAGTTCTGAGATCTCAAGAAATATGAGTGCCTTCTTGTGAAATGTACCACACACTGAAGTGGCTGCTTGAACTTTCCATATCTGCGCGTGTCTCTGCAGATTTGTGTGTGTTTACTGTGCACAAGCGCAGGTATGTCTTTGTGTGTCAAAAAGGATAGGAAAGGTTTACGAAAATAGAGCCATAGGCCATTGTTAAAAAGCCACACTTGTTCTACGAAGTTCCTCCGAGTGGTTGACTGCACCAGAAAGCACACTAAATGCCAAACTATTGCCAAACGATGACTTCCTCGCTGCAAAGTCTTCTATGCACCCACATCAAGCGCGAACAGAAACCCATCGCGTGCGATTTCTATGAGCCCTGCACACTTTCACCACGTAGGCAGCTTTCAGCACCTGGATCTGGTCCAGAAGAGCTGCTTTTCACTCGCGCTGTTGTCCGGAAGTAGTTGATCAAGTTGACAGACGCCCAGAGACAGGGGAGAGTTTCTATGGAGAAAGAGTCAGGCGGAAATTGACACTTACAAATTGCGGCCACTACTTCAACCGTGCGGGATGTTCCAACCCATGCTTCATTATTTAAACGCACACCCTCCAAACCCAATAATGTCTAGGCATAATCCAATCTACACACAAGCAACAGCGGCTCTGGCAGAGGCCTTTCCTTTGGTAATTGAGTGGCTGATTCACAAAGGTGTTTTTTCTTCAATTCCTCTCGCTGGAACTAGAGAAGTCGAATTTGCATGCACCCAACCTTACCAAACACAGCCCCACTCCACCACAGTGCCTTTCCGTACCAGCCACCTGCAGTGTGCTTCCCACTCCTGCTTTCCCCAACACTCTCTAAAGACACCCCTTCAATGTCTGGAAACACAGTGGGACAATGCATAATAGGCACTCGAACAAGTGTTACCCTTGGGAGGCCACAACACTGGTAAAAGGCACAGTATGAAGGACTATTATCTTATAGAGAAGAGAAAGTTGCAGCTACAAGTTGCACCCTTAAGCCTTCATTATGTATGTGGCGCTACCGGTAAAAACGGGTGGCATTTGAAATACTGTTTTCACAGCTTTCCTGATTATAACTGATGTGGTATATACCACATGTGGCATTCCATGGGAATATACACGTGTATACGGCATGATTATGAGGTGAAATCTAAACAACGAATTCCTCCACTTTTTACCTAAACCCACAGTGTGTGTCCGCAAAAATGAATGTGACTTATTTTATGATCAAAATGATAACCGCCCACCCCCCTCACTTCCCAACGAGGAAAAGAGGGTTTGTCATTTAAGCATCAAATGTGCTATCACATCCCTTCAATTTAAGGGAATAAAGTGTGCTAGAGGATCCACAAAAGTGGATAAAATATAGGCGTCTAAGCACTATGATGCCCACTTGTACAACACCTTTACTGATTAACATACAGAGGGTGTGCAATAAGTTACTTAGCACAGTAGCAGTATGATCCATTAGTGTAGTTTGTGATATTTTAAAAATAATTGTTTGCATAAAGTTTATTAAAATTTTTACACATTTGTAAAATACGAAATTTAAGCACTATCAATCATTTTTAATATGTATAATTCTCCTTCTTTAACTTTATTCGGCCATAGGGCCATCAAAGTACAACACATACATACACAGCACTTATATACATGTATGCAAACTCGAAATGTCAGCCCAATTCCCAAGCTATGAAACAACAATATCAGCAGTGGTAACAGCCCCCATGGCTAGTCATGTGACAATACCTCCACGGGGGACCAATCAGATGGCTGTATGGGCAGCCGCCCCACTTCCCTTATTAGTCCCCCCAGATCTTATCCCTAATGGAATTGCATTCGCTCCAGAAAGAAGGGAGCGCTGGGACCTTGGTTTATAGGAGGAAGTGTTGTTATGGTAGGTAAGGGCACTAATATCGACCTTACTGGGTAATGGCAGACACTGTCTTCAAACCATTCTCAACATTCCATTTGCCAGCCTTGAGTCCCTCAGTTCAGTGCAGATGGTATCAGGGGAACGCCCTCCATTATGATGGATCCTTGTGCATCTTATGATGTCCTCACGGATGAGGGAGTGCCACATCCATACTGAGCTGAGCCAGTGGGTGCATTTGGTGATCAGGGAGTCCCTGTTTTCATGCTGGTCATAGACCCCTTTGGGGACTCTATGCAATAGACCTCTTGTATGTTCACTGTTCTGGGCTTGACGTTGCTGCTGGCCTCTTAGGCCATTGTAGCTGGTACTCCAGGGGCAAAAGAGGGAGCTGCATACCCTGTCCCTCAAGCTTCTCTATCGCCACATGGTGAATTTCTCAGGCCTCAGTCTACCTGGCCAAGCTCCTGCATAGCCCGTGGTGTTGAATTGGATGTTCTTTGGCTATTGATATGGAGTTTCTAAGCAGGAGGTGGAATTAATGATCGACTCAATTTGCATCGGGGGCCCCTTTACAGGTTGGGGAATGCTTGTGCCAAGAAAGTCTCTCGAGTTTGGGACCGCTGGCTGGCTGTTATGTGATTTCACAGGAGCTGGTTGCGGAGCCCCTGGGCCAACCTCCACGCTGGATTGACACCCCCCATGACACCACACCCTGGTGAACCACCAAGATGAGCCCAAGCAACCTCTTTATGACTGCCAATTGTCTCAGGATTAAATTACACTTACAGTCAGTCAAGAAGGCCTCATTAGATTGGGCCAAGGGTCGGTCGGTGTGGCAGATATCCAGAAGGAGGGTATTGCGTAGACGAACTGACAATCGGCTGGTGGCCTTTCTCGACAGGTATGGCTAGCGTCTCATCTTTATGGACCTACACCTCATCTTTCTGAACCTTGGGCTCGCTCGGCTCACTCATGCTGATTTCGGTGATGTAGTTGAGTTGCACTTGGGTGACAGATCCTCTCCACCTATGGCCTTTTTGATGTGGGGATGGGCGCTGCAGTCTCAGATGGACAGTCTGTTACACCATTAAGGTTGAGGATTGTTAAATTTAAGCCATCAGTTCCATCAGGATTAGGGGGTGTAGAGGGATGTTGGACTGCAGCAATACCAGATACCGTGGCAGTGGGAATAAATATGAGTGGCTCATAAATCCCTGGGGTGGCCTTGTGTGGGACGAGCCCTCCTCTGCTGGGAGAAACCTCTGGTGTGGATCTAGAAATGACCTCCTTGTGGGGCAGGGGCAGAAGTTTTACAGCCCACATGGGTTGACCATTAGACAGTGCTTATCGGTATCTGTACTGGATCGTATATCCTCACAATATTTGGCAAATGTATTCAGGGCATGATCGCCTTTAGTGAGCAATATCTCCTGTAGGTCTTCGAGCAGTCACTCTGCTGGCAGAACTAATAGTTTAAAAAAGATCCTGAGCTTAGCTATGTTTCCATGAGGTGATCCCAAACTCATGTTGTAAGACTGCGAATGGCGGATGCGCAGAGGCCTAAAAGCCTTTTCAATACATACTTTTCAATCTTTCCTCCTTCATCCAATCAATCACCTGCAGTTCAACCCTGTAAAATAGGCATGGGGACACCACGCCCACATAAAAGCTTAGGATTATTAGTACCGAAAACCAACAGAATTGAACACAACATTTTTCTGGTTTGATCAGGAAGTCGTGCAAGCTTAGGTTTCAGATGCAACATGGTTGCATCATAGTTAGATGTGTCATATAAAACAAAACACAGACGTCGGACACCATTTCTGATATAATTAGTGGTGCTGTTGATATGCAATTTAAACACCTGTTTTTCTTTCCAAGGTGCTGATGTTATTAATAGAGCAGATTTATCAGCGTTGGGGTTTAAGCTATTTTCCTGAAAATAAGCCCAGTTTTGTTAGGGTTCTTTGGGGGCGGTGTGGGTTCTGGGTATAACAATAATGTGATCTGCAAATAATATTAACTTGTCGGTTTTTGGCCAAAAAGCATGACAGTTTCTTACATGGCCAATCAAATAAGATAAAGATTGAATAGACATGGGGACAAGACACAATCATCCCTTAGGCCCACCAATGAATCTTCTGGTGGGCCAACATTTCCCATAGAATTTAACCTGATTTGAACACTGGACCCTTTGTGAAGTAACACTGACAGCTTTAACAGCCCTCTCTGTATGCCCCATTTGTGTAACTTATTGCAAAGCTTGTTGCGATCAATGAGTTTAGATGTGCAGGATAAGTATATGAAACCCATATGGTAAGCTTTGGATGCCGAGAGATATTTTGGCGTGGATCAGCTTCACCTATAATCCATTCAGGGCAGTGCTGTAGTGCCTTTGGACACATGTCTGATATTTATTAGGTAGATCTTCTAGTAACAGTGATGCAAATATTTGTAATGATTCATCCAGAAGGGCTATTACCCTGTATTTAACAAAATTGTTACAGTCACCCCTTTGTAAATTGGGACCAAGTAACGTTCACGCCATGTGTGAAGCAATTGACCACTCCTGACAATACTCATGAATAACGTCTGGAATATGATAGACAGAAAGCCGGAGCGAAACTGTCATTTCAGAAGGCACAGTGGTGTAAGACCGGCGGGAACTTCTTAGGGCATTAAATCAATCCTGAAGGTCTCAGAAACCAGGCAAAAAAGGTGGAAGCCTTATTGAAATTGAAAGATCCTACGACTCTGCATGAACTACAAAGCCTTCTTGGACTTACTAATTATAGCAGAAAGTCCAAAGAGGACTATGCAGAGGTCACACAACCCTAGGTCCATTTACTAAAGGCTGGGGTCAAGTGGGAGTGGGGTCCAGAACAATCCAAGGCGGTGAAAAAACTAAAGAGAAGCCTTTCCCAAGTGCCTTGTTTGGCTTACACCAAAAAAACAAGGAGTTCTTCTTGGAGACGGGGGTCTCAAATACTTGATTAACAGCAGTATTATACTAAAAGCATGACAAGGTCAACAAAGTAATCTCATACGCGAGTAAGACTTTGTCATCTGTAGAGGAAAAATTCAATGATTGCAAAAAGGCACTCCTGGCAATGGTGTGGCCATTGACGAATTACCGCCCGTTCATCCAGCAGGAGCACATCATTGTCCAGACTCCTCACCAGCCCATACAATAACTCTCAAGTTACCAAATCCGAACAGGGAATATGAGTAATTCCAGAATTACTTCCAGGCTTTCCTGTGGAGGTCAGATATGGTCAAAACAAGAAGAGTCCCCTAGCACAAGGTTTGGCTGACTTGCTCGGCTGTGCTCAATAAAACTGTCTCGAGGACGAAAGTCTAAAAACCAAAGCTAACATTGAGGCATACCTTACTTCCCCGCACAAGGTCTATGAGGAAGACACGTGCCAGGGGATACCCACAGTGAATGATGCCCCAGAGCCCTCTGCTGGGTACAAGATTGATCCTTGAAGTAGTCAGGTGGCAGAGTTGATGGCGGTACATCAAGCAAACCTCACTGCCGTGCAACACCAACTAAAAGAACTGGTCATAATCACTGATTCAGATTATGTCAGGAATGGGTTTGTAGAGCACCTGATTAATTGGAAAAATAGAGGCATGCTGTGTGCGAATAACAAATCGCTCAAGCATGGGAAATTAATCCAAGCAATCGTTGATCTGCTCACCTCTAATGAGATGACTATCTACTGGAAAAATATCAAAGGTCACTCCAGAATGGAGGGACCAGACAAAACTAGAAATTACTTGTCTGACCAGTTGGCCAAGCCAAGAGCTATCCACAGGCATCTCATAGAAATTGAATCCCTGTTGGGGGAAATCAAGGTCGCTGCTGTCACCAGATCCCAAATCCATGCCCAAAATGAACTCTCTACTGCCCAGTGGAGTAAAGAAACCCCAGATGCTGATTTGATCACAGCACAAAAAGGGCACTCGATTATTGGGAAATGTTATCAACATATTGAAGACCCTGTGAATTTTCCTCTCACCGATTCCGATACATCAGGAAGGAGGATCTCCAGATGTTGATGAAGTTTTCCAAAATGTTCTGAATCCAAGACGGTTTGTTGATATGGAGATCCATCACTGGATGTGACCAGTGGGTGGTACCTAACTCATTCCAAAGCCTGATGTTAAGTCACGCCCATGATGCAGCCATTGCCGGTCATTGGGGGTTTCGTACAACTTTAAAAATCTTGCGAGAGGTCACATACTGACCACATATGGGTCAGGACCTCGACCAAAAATTGAAGGGGTGTCTTGTGTGTGCTCAGTTTCAGCCAAGTTCCCTCACACACAAAGCTCCCCTACAGAAAAGGGGAATGACACTGCCTTGGTCGGATTTGCAAGTAGATTTCATCAGGCCCGTGATTCGCTCCTCTAGAGGAAACAAGTACAGGTTGACCATGTCATGCTTGTTTACAATTGGGTGTAATGTCTCCCGGCTCCACATTTCAAGGCAGAAGCAGCTTCTGCTCTAATGATCAATCAAATCTTCTCATGTTTCTTCATTCCCCAAAGGATTGAGTCGGACCAAGGAAGTAATTTTATCAGTGAGGTGATGACAAAGATGTGGGAGATACTCAGGGTAAAGAGAAAACTCCACATTGCCTACCGCATAGCCTCAAGTGAGGGAGTTGAGAGGTACAATAAAACAATTGTGGGCATACTGAAGAAGTTTGTGGAGGACTCTGGACCTAGTTGAGACATCCGATTATTGCTTGTCCTGATGGCCATCAGGTCTACACCATTTTCTGAGACAAAAATGTCACCATTCAAGCTAATGACTGGATGAAACAAATTGGGGCTACCTCAGCATCTTCTCTAAAGGACTCAAGAGCAGACCCTGATCAATGCATCCACGACCCATGAGTACATTGAGAATTTACAAAAAAACTGCTTCAGCACACTTTTACTTACACTCAGCGAAATCTAGAAAAGTTGGCAAAGGGGATGAAAACCCACTACAATTTAAAGACCACCAAGAAATTGAAGCAAGTAGGAGACAGGGTCTACCTGTACAGTTTCCAAAGGAACCAGACCAAAGAGTGGAAGTTGCTCCCCTCCTGGCGCAGCATCTTTGAAATTGTAAATATGATCTCACCTGTCGCCTATAAGATCTGCATCACTAAAGGGGAACAGATGGAAGAGAAATGGGACCACATCAATCAGTTGAAAAGATTTCATCCCAGACAGAATATGCAACTAATTGAAGAACCCAGAGAGCCCCAGAACCATCTGAAAAATAAAGGTAAAGAAAGGGGAACCAAGATGGAGAAAATCACACATTTACAGGGAGATGAACAACGTATACTCATTTGAAGATATTACAAACAATAATTATGTCCAACAAAAATTTGATGCATACAAAGCCATGTGTATCTTGTTGTTTTCTTGTCAATTCACGCGTTAATACTGGGGAAAAAAGTACTGTAAGAAATACTTAAACTCTCCTTTATTCTTGGAAGATTAAATAACGCCTTGCCTTTACAGGCCGGAGATGGAGCTGACAGGAAGGGAGGGGCTCATGACCAAAATCCAATATCCGAAAAGTGTGGAGTTCAAACCAGAGCACCACTCTCTCAGGACCATGAAAAGAGCAGGCGTGCTCCAACAGAGGTCCCTCTAACAAACTCAGGCCACATGGAAATGGAAATCCCACTCTTTCCTTGCTCTTCTCTCAGTTTTATTCATCAAGTATCTTAAAGGGGGGACTTGTGGGGTGAAACCCTGGATGCTAGAAATACAGAGGTCATAGTCAGTTATGAGGGCTCACAAAAATACAAGGCCAGCATAGAAATGAGGTCCGACATAAGGCCTATGGTACCCAAATCAAAACGGAAAGAAAGCAGGCCTCAATTTCAAAATGCAGAAATGTGCGCAATGCATGTTATGAGGAGAAAGGCATGTGAAAATGATATTTGTAAATCTATGGAGAGCTGCACCAACAAATATGGAAACCGCAGTGCACAGTATCTTCAACGAATTGCCAGAATTGTGTGTCAAGCAGCCACAGTGAAACAGAGAAATTTTACATCTAAAATAAATAAAAAGAATGTCATTTTCGTTTTTCCCTCATCTAGATTAACAATATGCTCAGCAAAATGCTCGCCAGACTTTCAAAGTATGAACATGGTTTCTGCCTATCACAAGCTCATCCACATGGACAATTTCAAATCAACACGCATGTAGTTTTAAAACTGTGTATCTTTTAATATGTCACTTAAAATGCATGTATGTACGAGTTTACAGGGTGTTTGCTGCAGGGTACAGGCTGGCCATTTCTTCAGATGTGAAACTAAACCATAGGACCCCCTTTGTTGCCCTGGAGATTCACACCTTGTTGTCTTCATTAGGGCTTTTCCTTAAAAATGCAAGCAGGAATACTTTTGAGATAAGAAATGTGGTGAAGACCAGATAAAGTCAGGTCTGTTCTGCAGCCCTTGTGACCTCGGGGTCACAAGACCCCTACAAAAATCTATTAGTGGCGATCAGGCAGCTCTGCTTACATCATGTGTCTGAGGAGCCGAACTGAAACTTTAAAAAAGGTAGGGGCCAGAAAAACAGAGGATATGAAACTGCACCTTGATTTAAAATGGGAGAACGCATTATATCACATAAAATGGACAGTGTATATTGTACAATGGTCATTGTAGGCTTTTATTAAAGATGACAGCCAACCCCTTCTAACCACGCTAAAATGATTTTGGGGATAAACAAAACTAACGTTATTAATGTAAATGTGATTTCAGCCTTCCTGTGATTACCAGAGATGTGAAAGTTGATAAAGCATGCCAATCATAATTAATAAAACGCCCGTAAAGTGGCATATTTTTCACTGAAAAAGTTCATGAGAAAAGTAAGAAAAACGGTATCTCTGCACAGGACAGGTGTGAGGAGTCCATACTAGTCTGATCTGATTTTCCTTAAAATATAATTTTCAAAAATGTATTCATACATGTAAATTTGTGGACATTAAGGGTACTTCCCATGTTGAGACATTCTGAGTTCAAAAACATGACGAGCCCACCTGTCAAAGTGAGATGATGAAGCTCTCTCCTCCCACTGCTAACCCAAAGCACCCCCCCACCCTCTTGTCCTATCAGCACACAGATGGGAGGGGGTTAGTGAAGACTAGCCAATCCCTTTCACAAGAATTATGACAAGTGAGTGATGTAATTTGCCCTACAAGTAAGCCAGTTTGCATCAGAGCTGGATTTCTTCCATTAATTGCAAGAGGTGACCTGCTGCCGAAATCTGGTGAGAAACATCCCAACAGAGTGACCCTAATCTTGCAGTGGAGACAGGAGCCAGGAGACATAGCAGCTGACTTGGGACCCCTAGGAGGAAAGAGAGGAGACCTTTGACTGACCTCTTTGCTGTCCCAGAAATGTGTTATGATGCTCCCTGATGATAAGTCCAGACCTCTCCTGTAAGTAGAACTACCCCAAAGCCCTGGATTGTATAGACCCTATATTTTACAGCCTTATGTTAGTTATTTCCCCATTGAAAATCCCCTGTTAGCCTGTGTAGATCCTTGGCATATTTAACAAAGTACATCAATTAATACCCCCATTGAATTCATGGGATCTGTATTGTTGGCATTCAAAACCAACAATCTTTTCCCAGCGTGTTGTGAGCCGGTATAGTAATAAATATCTGCCATAAGAATCCACCTCCCGGCCTTACTCCACGTGTGTGCTCAGGTTGTAAAAACGAAATTCCCCATTAATCCCCTTCATGTTAGATCTGAAGTGGGAAACCCAGTAGTGTCTGTGCATGTGCAAGGTGCAAAACAAAATTGCCCATATATACCCATTCTGCTATGCAACACATTTTCCCATTTTCATTTTTTGTTTTACATTGCATCTGTGTTAAACATCCCAAAATCGATTTTTGCCATTGTGCCCTGATAAGTACCTAAAACCCTGTGTGTCATTGTTAGGCGTAGCAAAACCAATTTTTTCCAATTGCCTTTCTGTCTTCCCTATTCGTAATGTAATCAATCCCTGCCACTGGCTTCCATTGAAAGGAATCAAGCCTAATTGATGTTTGTGGGGTGAGGGTTGCTGGGAGAAAGCTAACCAAATCTGCTATCACTGTGTGTGTTGAATTGTTCTTCTCTGTCTTGGTGGGCGATTTAAAAGGAATTAATAGTGGCAGCATATCTCTATGTTAGTGCTTTTGCCGATGTCATTGGGCCTCATTACGAGTTGGGCGGTAGCCCCGGTGAGCTACCGCCAAACCCCTGGTGCTATTTGCGCCGGATCATGGGTTTGGTGGAGCGGTTATTTCCCATTCCCCATTGGGCCCATTCGGGAATCCCTCATTCCCCATTGGGCCCAATGGGGAATTTTTGCGCTATTACTGCCGGCGGATTTCCCGCGGCGATAATAGCACCGAAAATCGGCAAATTTTCTGTGGATTTCCCCCCAGCTCAGAGCTGGGGGGAAATCAGCCAAGGCCATGATTTGGCGTAACGTTAAATGCGGCGGTAACAGCGTTACCGTCACATTTAAGGGTTACCGCCAAACTCGTGATGAGGCCCATTGTGTTTTTGTGTTGCCACAACAGTGGTGGCTGATGTAATCTATTTGTGATATTTGGCTAAAGAAATGAATTAATAAATATATTCTTAATACACATCGGACTGGTTCCTAGTCCATCGTGGCATCGGGTATTTGTTGGGGTTGTGTGCGAGATGGGTTGGAGGCCTTATAAAAAAAACGGATATAAACCAAATCGCTTTCTTGTGCACCACATTCATTGTGGGGGAAGGAGCTCCCTGACTTGGGTGTGACCGTATATTAAACGGCGACAGTTCTGGGTTCACTGTAATACCTGTTGTTTGTGAACTCACTGTAGCACAGCTTGTGTAGCATATCCAACTTTATTCTGATAATATTTTGGTTATAACAAGCCTTTGTGGTAGACAAAGTGCAGGCTTAATCTATTGGGTTACGAATGATATATGATATATTTGAGCAAGTGATGGAGGTACACCCTAAGTCAGATGAAATGTTAGGCTTCCATGTAACATCACCCGACGATACATGTTTGTTCATATTTAGTATTTAAGACCTTCTAGCCCTGCTCTTAAATCCCTGTCAGTTTTGCTTGAATCCATACCAGGGCTTTCCAAAGATCAATAGGGAGCGGTGATTTTATCTTGTGGGTACTTTCATATAGAATTTGAGCCTTTGCCAGCTTTAAAAGGAATCTATGAAGAGGAGGGTTATGCATGGGGTACCCTAGTGTGTGTGTCTCATATCAGAAGACACAAGGATACTCAGGCTTTGCGTCTTGCAACTGAATTGCACAGCGCTACTCTAAGCGCATGTAACGGGAGGCTCCAAGGGGAATATGCCGGGAAATACAGCACATGGATCATTTGAAAGAGTGTCTCATATAGAGTAATAGCAGCAGTCTTCTCTCTCGATATTTCGTTCACAAGGATCAGGTAGGGCACAGGGAACTATTTGGATTTAATTGAATCGACATTTGCATAATCCTTATACGTGAAGTTTTGGGGTGGAAGACTACAGTTGGCAGAGTTGACAGCCAGTGGGCATGCTCAAGATGGCTCTGTATGTCCATTTTGCATTACTGCCGAAGAAGATGAAAAACACTTGTTTTCCCGGTGTACTGGAAAGCAAGGAAACGTGGCTCAGTCCTTTTTCCAGCAATCTCTTAATTTCCTCAATGGCCGAGGGATTGGTGTTATGTAAAGCTTCGCGTGCACCATATCAGAGCTGAGGAGTGGAAACACATTTGCTTTGGTCTTGGAAATTAGGGACACTCTTTCTAGAAAGGAACTGGTGCCAACCTCCATTGGTGGCTTGCAACTTGAAGTTGTGTTGGTCTTCTTTAAATTGCATGTAGGATTATAGTTGTGTTTCAAGTGCTTCTGCTTTTATTGTTTTAAATCCTAATGCATGTGAAGCAATGTTTGAAATTATTCTTCAAGGAAGTATTGTGGCTGCACTTCCGCTTCAGCTACATCCAAAATCTCTTGTTACGAATTTTGTTTTCATAATTAACTAATACGTATGTGATTGGTTGTGAAGTTTAAAGGATTTTTAGCCCAACATCAAATAACTTTGCTTTATTAATTGAGTACAAAAATATTTATAACAGTAACACCAACTTTACTAAAAAGAAAAAAAAAACTGCTCCAGAAAACCCTAGTTATAAAAGTTAAGACAGTATCAATATGATGCAGGTCTAGAGCTCTACCCCTCCAGATGAAGGCTCTACCCCAACCCAATGAAGAGCATAATGCATTAGTCCGGAGAGGTGATAAAGGGAACCACATTCGAGACATTGGAGCCAATGTGTAGAGGTTCAAATCCTTGCTTTGCCAGTGAAGATAATGTGATTCTCAACAGAGAATCTTTTATAAATGCATCACATTGTGCTATCTTCAATTAAAATGTTTGACATTCTTGTAGCATTTCACAGCTAGCTTAATGTGTATTATTTCTGCCATTTGAGGGGAAGGGTTCCTTGACAGAAGAGCCAACCAAAATTCCCGGCCTGTTGCAAATTTACTTTCATGTCTGCTTCTTTGACTTAAAAGTCATTTTACGTTTTTCTGCAATTTCAAATGTTCTTCTTCACATCACGGACAGCAATTTGCAACTGAATGTCAAACAATGACAACAAGCATGTGGGCGTATCACACAATGGATAATAATCCTTTAAAATACAATTGTAAAATCCAGATGAGATACTTAAGGCTAACAGATCAGTATTCAGGTATTAGATGACTTCCATTTATGATGGAGAAAATAAAGCCACAATCATTCTCCAGTCACCAAAGTCCACTCAGATGTCCCTGGGTGTGCTGCTCTGCTATAGTTCATGAAATCAACATCCCTTTAGTGAAGTCTATGTCCATTGGCGTAGGTTGGCAGCAGCTGAAAAGTAGTTTGGTTTGCAGAGGAGGACAAAATGCTCCATAAGCTTCCTGCATAAAGTTAGGCACTGCCATCACTAGCCTTCTTACAGTCCATTCACAAATGATGTGTAGTAAGGATATACCAATTTCTGAGATATATTTATTGACATGGGTTTTGAAACAAATGCACAATGAGAATATACAGAAAGATAAAACAGCCACGTGTAGAATTTTAAAACAAGATAATGAATTCAACAAGTCAAGAAACTTCATAAGCAAAGTGAGGAATATTTTAACCAAAAGGAAATGGGGAGGAGGTTTGGATGTACATTCAAAATCGTGTGCGCACACACATTGCATACATTGCAATACATTCAAACGTACACGCCTCAATATGCTCCTTTGTTTTACTCGCCGGACTTCAAGTTCACATTAAGAGGCTTCAGAGGTCCAGGTTAGGATTTGGTTTATGAAGGGCCCATCAGCCGCCACAGTTCAACTGGGTTTCATGAGCCCCCCCACCCCCGTCCCCTTGCCTTGGGGAATCTGCCACACAGGTGATCCTGCTATACTCCAGATTGGCATTTCCAATATACCTCCAGTTTGCCAATCCAGGTGTTAAAGTTGTAAGTACATTCACAGTTTACCATCTCAGTATGTTGGCAAATCTGACTAAACCCGTATACCCCTAGTCTGAAGACTTTAATATACTCCATGGTTTTTCATCCAGCTGAAGAATACATTGGAAAATTCCACAGATGTGTGATGAAAAGAATGAGGAGAATTTGCAGAGGAGATTTGAAGACGGGCATCTAATGTGCACACCTTTAGGTTTCCCTTTTACTCCCATGCACAATTTGTATTGAGACTATTGTTCCCACTCTTTGTGCATCTGAACTAAAGAACTGGAATTTAATGTCAGGAGGGAACAAATGTATTGCAAATATCATGCATCTGTTTGCAACAGGCGCAGGGAAATGCACAATTTACAGAGGGGTTATTTTTCAACTCTTCTGCAGATTGTCTGAGGCCTGCAGTACCAGTGCGAAAAGCCACTGTTCTTCCATGTAAATTTCAACTTTTTTCCCTGACAACCCATTGTCATGCAAAAAATATTAAAGTAATCTTGGCGACCGGGATGCACAGAATGTTCACGGTCGCCTAACCCTCCCGAAATGCTCAGGTCAGGTGACCTGGCACATCAATCAGAGCTGGCCATCCGAAAAAGGCACATCATCTGCAATTGGCTGGGACACCTGGGGCCAGATTACAGAAACTTTGCACCGGTGCAAGTGCAAAGTTGCACGGTATTAGCACTGGGGCAAAGTTTGCCCTATTTTTTAAAACACTGGGACATATTAGAAAACTATTGCACCATGACAAGTGCACTTGGGCAAAAAAGATAGCTTTTCATGGCATTATTACAAGAGGGCAACGTTTGCCCTAGTGCTAATACAGAATGGTATTAGCACTAGGGCAAACGTTACCCTGGTGAAAAAACGCATCCAAAATGTATCTTTCTTGCACTAGGGCCATTTTTTCCCAGGTGCTTATACAATGCCAAGGTGCAGTTGTCATGGTGCAATAGTTTTCTAATATGTTCTGGTGTTTTTAAAAATAAGGCAAACTTTGACCTAGTGCTAATACCGTGCAACTTTGCCCTTGCACTGGTGCAAAGTTTCTGTAATCTGACCCCAGATTCTTTATGAACCAGGCTCTTATTTCCATGGGTAACTGCAGCTTTTAGGTTACAATTGTACTGTCCGTAACATGCTTTTCGGCAGTCGCCATCTTTCAAAACTATCACCTCAGGGATGTGGGGGTAGGATTTAGACTCGTGTAGTTGTCTTACTGTATCAATTTGTAAAAGCCATAAGGTTCTCCCTGTGCGTTTACAAAGATGCGGCTTGGTAATTGGATGCGCCCCTCGCATCTGAGCAGCAGTGCTGACACGAACAAAGTGGCACTAGCAAGGAAAAGGCGGGAAGAGACAAGCTATTACGAGAACAGCTTTCAAACGGCACAATAAAACAAACAGGCATAATGCTTTAAGAGCTCCTTGTTCTTCATAAAGTGGAACATTAATAGTTTATTCAGAGAAAAAAGTGCACCCTGAGGACTTTTAAAAATCCTTTAATTCCATCAAGGGATTGCCAGTGACTTCATGGGCTGTGAAAATGAGGCGTTGCGCTATTGAAAAATGTGTCGCAGGTTTGCACAGTCAATTCAGTCAAAAGATACTTGAAACCTCTCGTGTTTGATCTACGTCTGGTGCATTGGGTTAGTCCTAGGCTACTGGGCCTATCTTTAATTAGCAAAAACTGTTCATTCAAGCCAAATGAGGAGCCCAAGGCACTCCAATCGGATAAACCTTCCCCAAAGGATATAATCAAAAAAAACGAGTCGTTTTAAAATATTGTCTCAATCAAAGGAAATGCACATACTTATTAATGATAAGTCAACTTCTTTAAAAAAAAAATCTTTCAATAAAAATATATTTCAACAATTAACCAAACACAATTTTTGAAATTCAAAACAATCAGAAAATTATAATAGTTCACTTCACAATTAGAGTTATAATATAATCCACCAACAGTCCTTTTTTTGAAAGGAGATCAAAGATCATTGCTTTTAGTGCCTCCTTTATCCTTCTGTTTCTTTGCGTTTGGGATATATTATCCTTCTTCAGATGAAACGGAACTGCAGCGCCATCGAGCCATAAAGAGCTCAGGGCTAGATGGGAGACATGTAACATCCTGTATTCTTGACTTTTCCTGACGTTGTGATGTTTGCCTAAGGGCCTCAAAAACACCAAACGTGTCATTTCCAATTGTTAGGTTGCACTAAAGATCAGTTTACTCAACGCCTCAATACATTCATTATCAAAATCATACTTACAGCCACTCAGCCTGTGCTGCAGGTTGTCAACCTGTGACACCCATTACCCCTCACTATTTATTATACTGTCTAGGGTGATGGGAGTAGTTATAGGCCAAAGCACCCAGCGATCTGCTGGTTGTCTACCGATGAATTAGAGCATGCACTCATTGCCTAATTTGTAGGGCTGTTTGCCAGGGCACACTCAGCCTTGGCAATGAATTTTGAGTTAAAGCACTTACTACACCAGACACAGTTTGAGCAAAATCTGACCACCCATCCTTTCGTTCTGTATAAGCGCTAACTCATCAGTTTTATCTTTTTCTCCATTCCATCTCTTTATTTCTTGTCCTATATCTAAGGATGTACTTGGTCATTTGCTTTTCTCTGTTTCTCGTCTCTCCTTGTGCCTCGGGACCTTAAAGATTGCATCTCTCTCAGTATTTTTCTCTGGGCCCTCGTCGCTGCTTTGCACAGGCAGCTCATATGCCAGGTTACTATACCCCGTTGCTGCCTTGAGCTCCCTTAATGGGCACAGCCCGTCATCTTTCTTGCTATCACCGTCTGCTTCAGGCATGGCGGGTGGATCCTTGTCACCCCCCTCTGTGCATACATTAAGTATACAGTCTACAGGAGGCAGCTCATCTCTCTCCTCCAGGTACATTTTCCAGAGCTCTAAGCTCGCTAATCGCTTGTCTAACATTTTTCCCGTACATGCAGCATGCAAATATGTCATCATATGCTGCAGAACTGCCTTAGATAGTGATCCTCCTTGTGGCCATGGCATGAACATTTTATCTGCGGTTCCTTTAACCCATTAAGCAGTGAGTTGTCTAAGCTTAGGTGCGTGCTTCAGCAGCTGCTTGCAAAGGTGTTTAAGCAGAGTAATATCCTCCATTTTGACTCATCGCTCCTTGACTGTCAATACTCACCTTTACTCTTTGCAGATTTATTTTGAAAGAATATGTTTCAGAAAAATAAAACAATATGAGCGTGCACCAATCAATCGTTGCAGGCTCCAAACCCTCTATATCACGTTTTTTACTTTAATCTGCTAAAAATACCATCAATTCAACTTCATTAAATACACTTAATTCTTTAACTCTCGTGTTTCTCCTCTTTACATTTATCAATTTCGTCTATTTTTTCATCATTACACAATCCCATAAAACAGTCAGACAGACAGACGAACATACTCGGCCCGCCACATATATTTCAGCCTTTTTCCTCAAGACTTATCCTGCCTCTAAAAATACTCCTACAGAGTTTGAACAGCCCTCTTTAAACTCGTCTTTAACCGAGTTCGTCTTCTACGTCATCCGCTTTGGGACTCTAGGTGCTGTTCCTTCTGTTACATTCTTTAAAACGCAGGTAAACTAGGTGTACTCTTTATCGTGGTCTTTCCTCACGATAACCTCTTAATTGCTTGGCCTCTCCTCAAGTCAATTTGCTCAATATTTAACACTCATCATTCTTAAGTTGCTTAACTCAGCTTCCCTCCGTTACTCATTTTCCCATTATCACTTTCTCCACTCACTGCCCATATACAATTTTGCCACCTCACTCAGTTTCACTCACCATGTGTATGCTCAACTTCCGACTCTCTGGATTGTCTGCCTCGTATCGCCTCTTCAACTTTTCGTTCGTTCAAGTTTGTGTAGACGCAGGTAAGGGATTCCTTGGAAACCAGGGGACCCGTCACAACCTAGCTTGCAAGCTTAAAGTTTTAACTAATACCGCTATCGACAGGGAGCTTCACGTCCTTTCAGCCAAATGGCAGAGTTCGTATGATATTGCTGGGACCCCAAAGCTTACTTATCTCAATGAAATTTTTAAACCATCCCCTTGGCTAGCACGGGAACTGGGTGACCTCCAGTCCTTTAAGATGAGTAGCAATACCCTTGAGATGGATGGGGACGTAGACTTTATTCATACATCAATAATCAAAATGACTCAGATAGTTAGCAAAAAGGATAATGATATGATATGATATGGCATTTGTAACGCGCCTATACACAAGTGTTTCAAGGCGCGACGAGGCAGGGGGGGGGGACAAGGGGAAGACAGACAACGATCCTACTAGGCCAGGTGTCATTCAGATCGCGCAAGTGCAGGGGTGGGGGGAAGGGAAAAGTGCAAGGGGAAGGAGGGGGGGGAGTGCAGTACAAGGTAAGTAGCGTAAAAAATAATAAATAAGGCCAGCTGGTGGCAAGTGCAAGGTATATGCAGAACAAGTGCTGGGAAGGGGGGGCTGTAAGGATACAGTGACAGTCCCGCAGTGCAGGGGGGTGCCAGGGAGGCAGTGCAAGTGGAGAGTGGCTGGGCCCTGGACCGAGGTCACTGAGAGTGGCCCAGTTGCAGATTCAGAGCAGATTCAGTGAAGAATTAAAGCTGTTCAGCAGGGGAGAGGGAGAGAGAAAGCAGAAGCAAAGAGGAAGGTTTTGAGGTGCTTCCGGAACCAGAGGTGGTTCTCCTCAAGTTTCAGGGAGGCAGGAAGGCAGTTCCAGAGGGAGGCCCCTGCTGCAGAGAGAGATCTACCCCCAGCTCGTTGCTTCGAGAAGCGGCTGACCCTGAGGGAGTTGGAGACGGATGAGCGAAGGGCTCGGGAAGGAAGATATTTAGGAAGAGAGAGTTGAAGGTATTTGGGCCCCAGGCCCCAGAAGGCCTTGTGGACAATGCAGAGGGTTTTGAACTTAATCCTCGCAGCCACTGGGAGCCAGTGTAGAGATTTCAGTCCTGGAGAGATACGGTCCCTGGGCTTGAGGCCAAGGACAAGTCTCGCAGTTCTGTTCTGGATGAGTTGCAGAGGGCGGAGAGTGGAGGCAGGCAGATTAAGATAGAGGCTGTTACAGTAGTCCAGCTTTGAGAGAACCAGGGCTCGGGAGACAGTGAGCTTCTGGGGGAAGGAGAGGAAGGGAAGAATACCTCTGAGGAGGTGCAGCTGGTAGTGTGACTTCTTAGAGACGTCTGATATATGATGAGAGAAGGAGAGTGTGGAGTCGAAGATGACCCCAAGGTTTTTTGCCTTGCAGGTAGGAGCAGGAAGGGGGCCAAGGGAAGCCGGCCAGAGAGCTGCAGGGAAGGAGGGAGTGGGTGTGCCGATAAGTAGAATCTCAGTCTTACTGGCATTAAGGCAAAGGTCATTGGCGGCACACCATTCCTGGATAGCAGACAGACAGTCAGAGATGAGGGAAGGAGAGGAGGAGGCCGAGGGTAGCCTGAAAATGAGCTGGGTATCGTCCGCATAGCACTGGAAGTTGGGGCAGAGAGCGGCGATGCGGAGGGCAAGGAGTGCCAGATACTGGTTGAAAAGCCAGGGAGAGAGGTTAGATCCCTGGGGAACACCACAGGAGGAGAAAAAGATGTCAGAGAGGAAGGACCCCAGTTGGACCTGGGAGGGTCGATTGGAAAGGAAAGAGGTCAGCCACGCCAGAGCCTGACCAGTGATACCCAGGTTATCACGGAGATGGTTGAGCAGGATGGCATGGTTGACAGTGTCAAAGGCAGAGGAGAGATCGAGTAGAATGAGAACACACGGAGTGTTGGAATCGAGGTTCGAGAGCAGGTCCTCACGGATGTTCAGGAGAGCAGTTTCCGTTCTTCTGGCAGCTCTGAAGCCAGATTGATGGTCATGAAGACTACCAACAGATTCAGCGTGGAGGTTAAGCTGGGAGATGGCCAGTTTCTCCAGGAGCTTGCCCAGGAAGGGAGTAATGGAGATTGGGCGATAGTTGGCCGGGCAGGAAGGGTCGGAAGAGGGTTTCTTGAGGAGGGGGTGCACAAGGGAGTGCTTGAGGGGGGAAGGGAAGACTCCAGAGGCGAAGGAGTGGTTACAAAAATCAGCCAGGGCAGGAGCCAGGGAGTCGATGTGGTCCTTGATGGTTTTGGAAGAACAGGGGTGAACCTGTTTAGATGAGACTTTCATAGATCGGACTTGTCTGAAAACCTCGTCAGCAGAAAAAAGTGGAAAGGCAGAGAAAGAGGGAGGAGGGGTGGCTGCAGAAGGGCCAGAGGAAGAGACAGGAAGAGAGGGAGGGAGGTGAAAGGAGGAGAGCGAGGACAGGATGTCCTGAGTTTTTGAGATGAAGTGAGAGGCCAGTGCAGTGCAGAGGGCCTGGGAGGGGACAGGAGAGGTAGAGACTGCAGCAGGGTTGGCCAGCTCCTTGCAGATTTTAAAGAGTTTGGCTGAGTTGTTTGATGCCTCAGAGATGCGGGCTTGGATAAAGGCTCTCTTCTTGGTGAGAACGGAGAGCCGGTATTGCCTTTGGAGCAGGCGGCAGGCCAGTTTGTCAGAGGATGAACATGAAGCACGCCATTTCCTCTCTGCCACCCTGCACTTGCGTTTTAGGGTGACGAGATCCGAGTCATACCAGGAGTTACATTTGGCTTTGGGCTTCAGGCGGATTCTCATGACGGGGGCAAGGATATCAAGAGTATTAGATATAGCAGAGTGGAGCATGGAGAGGGCTGTGTCAGGGTGGGAGTCAGCCGAAGGGGGAGGAGGGGGCGAAAAGGTAGCAGCAAAAGCCTCAACTGACACGCGCTTCATGGGTCGGATGACCGAGAAGGTGGGTGGTAGTGAAGAGGGTGGCTTTACCTGTGGGGTAGGGAGGGTGATGTGGGAGGATAGGAGAAAGTGATCACTCCAGGAGAGAGGAGTGGAGAGAGGGACGGAGAGGGGAAGGTCAGAGGAGATCAGAGCATCAAGAGTGTGCCCTGCAGCGTGAGTAGGCCCAGACGGGAGAATAGAGAGTGCGAGAGAGTCGCAGAGGTCACGAAAGAGACCAGTGGGGGGACAGGAGGCATCGAGGTGGATGTTGAAGTCACCAAGAAAGAGGAGTTGAGTGGTTGAGGACAGGAGTGAGAAGGAGAGGTCAACCCACTCAGAGAGGAAGGAGGAAAATTGACCAGGTGGCCGATAGATAGTAGCCACGGTAAGGGAATGGCTAGGAGAGAGAGAGAGTCGGCAGACAAGACATTCAAAAGAGGAGTAGGTCTGCGTAGGAGTGACAGTGGCAGGAATCCACTCAGGGAAGATAAGGGCAACACCATCCCCTGCACGGTTGGGCCTGGGCACGGAGAGGATCTTGTAACCGTCAGGTAGGAGTGTGTCAAAGCTGGTGGCAGAGCTGGCAGTGAACCATGTCTCAGTGAGACCGAGGACGTCGAGGTCCAGTTCCTCAAGAAGGCGACAGATATCAGAGGAATGCTTGATGGCAGAGCGAGAATAAAGAGTGGCAATGTGGAGAAGGTTGCCATCCTTGAAGAACTTCCGGGGAGGGGTACAGATCAGAGGTACGCCCTGCGGAGGTGTTGGAGAAAAGCCAGGGAGAGAGGTTAGATCCCTGGGGAACACCACAGGAGGAGAAAAAGATGTCAGAGAGGAAGGACCCCAGTTGGACCTGGGAGGGTCGATTGGAAAGGAAAGAGGTCAGCCACGCCAGAGCCTGACCAGTGATACCCAGGTTATCACGGAGACGGTTGAGCAGGATGGCATGGTTGACAGTGTCAAAGGCAGAGGAGAGATCGAGTAGAATGAGAACACACGGAGTGTTGGAATCGAGGTTCGAGAGCAGGTCCTCACGGATGTTCAGGAGAGTTTCCGTGCTTCTGGCAGCTCTGAAGCCAGATTGATGGTCATGAAGACGATCAACAGATTCAGCGTGGAGGTTAAGCTGGGAGATGGCCAGTTTCTCCAGGAGCTTGCCCAGGAAGGGAGTAATGGAGATTGGGCGATAATTGGCCGGGCAGGAAGGGTCGGAAGAGGGTTTCTTGAGGAGGGGGTGCACAAGGGAGTGCTTGAGGGGGGAAGGGAAGACTCCAGAGGCGAAGGAGTGGTTGCAAAAATCAGCAAGGGCAGGAGCCAGGGAGTCGATGTGGTCCTTGATGGTTTTGGAAGAACAGGGGTGAACCTGTTTAGACGAGACTTTCATAGATCGGACTTGTCTGGAAACCTCATCAGCAGAAAAAAGTGGAAAGGCAGAGAAGGAGGGAGGAGGGGTGGCTGCAGAAGGGCCAGAGGAAGAGCCGGGAAGAGAGGGAGGGAGGTGAAAGGAGGAGAGCGAGGACAGGATGTCCTGAGTTTTTGAGATGAAGTGAGAGGCCAGTGCAGTGCAGAGGGCCTGGGAGGGGACAGGAGAAGTAGAGACTGCAGCAGGGTTGGCCAGCTCCTTGCAGATTTTAAAGAGTTCGGCCGAGTTGTTTGATGCCTCAGAGATGCGGGCTTGGATAAGGGCTCTCTTCTTGGTGAGAACGGAGAGCCGGTATTGCCTTTGGAGCAGGCGGCAGGCCAGTTTGTCAGAGGATGAACAGGAAGCACGCCATTTCCTCTCTGCCACCCTGCACTTGCGTTTTAGGGTGACGAGATCCGAGTCATACCAGGAGTTACATTTGGCTTTGGGCTTCAGGCGGATTCTCATGACGGGGGCAAGGATATCAAGAGTATTAGATATAGCAGAGTGGAGCATGGAGAGGGCTGTGTCAGGGTGGGAGTCAGCCGAAGGGGCGGGCGGTGGCGAGAAGGTAGCAGCAAAAGCCTCAACTGACACGCACTTCATGGGTCGGATGACCGAGAAGGTGGGTGGTAGTGAAGAGAGTGGCTTTGCCTGTGGGGTAGGGAGGGTGATGTGGGAGGATAGGAGAAAGTGATCACTCCAGGAGAGAGGAGTGGAGAGAGGGACGGAGAGGGGAAGGTCAGAGGAGATCAGAGCATCAAGAGTGTGCCCTGCAGAGTGAGTAGGCCCAGACGGGAGAATGGAGAGTGCGAGAGAGTCGCAGAGGTCACGAAAGAGACCAGTGGGGGGACAGGAGGCATCGAGGTGGATGTTGAAGTCACCAAGAAAGAGGAGTTGAGTGGTTAAGGACAGGAGTGAGGAGGAGAGGTCAGCCCACTCAGAGAGGAAGGAGGAAAATTGACCAGGTGGCCGATAGATAGTAGCCACGGTAAGGGAATGGCTAGGAGAGAGAGAGAGTCGGCAGACAAGACATTCAAAAGAGGAGTAGGTCTGCGTAGGAGTGACAGTGGCAGGAATCCACTCAGGGAAGATAAGGGCAACACCACCCCCTGCACGGTTGGGCCTGGGCACGGAGAGGATCTTGTAACCGTCAGGTAGGAGTGTGTCAAAGCTGGTGGCAGAGCTGGCAGTGAACCATGTCTCAGTGAGACCGAGGACGTCGAGGTCCAGTTCCTCAAGAAGGCGACAGATATCAGAGGAATGCTTGATGGCAGAGCGAGAATTAAGAGTGGCAATGTGGAGAAGGTTGCCATCCTTGAAGAACTTCCGGGGAGGGGTACAGATCAGAGGTACGCCCTGCGGAGGTGTTGGAGAAGGAGGTGAATAAGGAGCACGAGAGGGGGCAAGGAGGGAGGGTAGAGGCAAGGTAGCCGAGGACAGAGGAGGGGGGACAGCAGGAGAGGAGAGGATCGATTATCTAAAACAGGGAGTACAACGGACATCAACGGACGTCTCAGTGCAAATTCTCTCAATGCATCTTAGAAAAAAAACATTCTTTTATAGCAAAAAATCATCATAGGTGACGTCAACCTACGTATTTACTAACGTCATCCTACGTGGAAAACTACAAAACCTAGTGAAGAAAGTGATAGGGTCTAAAGGGATATCTAAGTATTTGCTCTATACCAGTATGGGACAGTGAAAGAAATTGATTGGTTTCTTAACATCAGGTGGGGAAACTAAGCCCTCCCCTTAAACAGGTCACTATGAACTTCACTAAATACACAACGTCCTATTGGCTACACAAACAATAGGACCCTTGATTACATGGTCCCCAACACTTGGTTGGCACTCTAACTTAAGTCAGTAATTTTCCTCCTACTATAGCAGCACGCAGGCTGGGTTTCCAGGTGCTGGTGAGCCCATCTTAACCATAGCTTCCCATCAATTAGCATATGCATCTATCATCACCTTAGTGGTCTGCTGTCAATTAGGACTTTGAACTTGTCCATGGGAGTGTTCTTAGCTCTGGAGAATTCAGGGGAGTGAAGGCACACTCTGCCCTCATGCGTAGGTGTGACTATCATGTTCGTCCAACTTCATCCATCCACGTGACTGAAGACCACAAAATCGAGCATCCCGTGTATTAAAAATACTATTTTCTAATAGACCTCTGATGCCTTCCTTGTTTTGTTCATGCCTTCTGAACAGGAGTTTTGTTCTTTCACTCGATTTGTATCCAATGTCTACTCACTCAAGTCTTAGAAGACCTTGGCTTCTTGGCTTGGCTTCATGGCTCATCCAGCCTCGCCTTTCTGAGATTCATTTTGTAATTCATTTGTTTTCTTACTACGACACACTGGAAAAGAGGCATTTTTTCTTTTTTAGCCCAGCTCTGCTATAGTTCTTAGTGGAAACATCCAATCTTTACTCACTTATGCATATATGTTTATGTTGGTGCATTCCGCAATCTATTCAATATAAAGCTAGCCTCACAAATACGTTGTCTGCTTGCGTTTCTTTGCATCTGTACACGTGTAAACTGGCTTCATATCTTCGTCAGTTCTGTGGCATAAGCATCTTCACCTTGGTCCCAAGATGTTATTTATCCTTGATACTTTCTTGATGCCTTATTGAATGTCTGCATTCTCTTGTCTCTGCATCTCTTCTATGTACGTCAGCTCGACTCTGCATGGCGTCACCATTCGTCTTGGCCATTCGCTTGCTCTGCTTCTTCCGGGATTTCATTCAAATGACCATCATATTTTCTTGTATGCAAATATGGTTTTCTCAATGGGAACCTTGCTTTCAAGATTCTCTTTGATATTGGTATTCTTAGTGCTACTGCGCGTGTCTCACACTCTGGTTCCCAACATAAAGGCAAAATGGCGAATTGGTTGAGGTGGGGGTACTTGGCTCCTTCTCTACACTTGCTGTCACAAGACCTGCCAATTAAGAACTTGACCGCTCCAGACTCATCCAGGTAGAGTACCAGAATTTGAAATTGCCAACGTACTGGGCTCAGGCAACCATAGGGATTGCGGTTGTATGAAAAAGATATTAACTGGAATGAAGGGTATTTTCTGTCTGAGAAAGTTGGCCTACACTTGAAATTGTTCATGTTTAATATCTGGACAGTTTCCCTTGATGGAAGAAATCAGCAATGTCTTCTAGTACCCTATTATTTCATTAAGAGAACATCTTTTGAAAAAATTGGTTCTAGCTAAACCATTCCTAAATGATACAAGTTGTGTTCCTCTTACCTTAAAAGACGGTACCCCTCCCAAGCCTTGGGATCATTTCTCTTCTGGCTCAGCCCTTTGAAGGAAGACAGGAAGACTGATGTTCCACAGAGGGGAGGTGTGAGGAGATCAGAACATCCAGAGTGTGCCCTGCAGAGTGAGTTGGGCCAGAGGGAAGAATAGAAAGAGAGAGAGAGAAAGAGTCGCACTGGTTGCAAAAGAGTCCTGGAGAAGGACAAGAAGCATCCAGGTGTATGTTAAGGTCTCCAAGGAGGAGAAGTTGAGAGGTAGAGGCTAGGAGGGAGGAGGAGAGGTCCGGCCACTCAGAGAGGAAGGAGGCCTCCTGGCCGGGCGGCCGGTGGATATTGGTCACAGTGAGAGGGAGGCCAGGAGAGAGAGGAGGAGTAGTCCTGAATATGAATTTATAGGGTATGCCAACCCCTCCCCCCTCAACAGAATATAGATAACATGATAGGCAGATCAAATAAGTACACTCTCCCATCCATCATTGCAGAAATCGGGATTAAACTGCCTTTATTAAAAATAAAAAGTACACATGGTATTGCACACATTTGAGTTGGGATGGCGCAGGAAATGAAGGGTACTTTTATGTTACACACACTCAATAGGTGCACAAGAATACAAAGTGAGAGATGCTTAATTAAATAAAGAATAGCTCCCTGAAGACAAATACAGGGCCAGACAAAATTATATTTCAAAATGGGTACTCAAGTGCAATGGTTTCCAGCCATAAACCAGGTGTGGGGGACGATGACCCATGGCAAGAGTTTACAGGCAAGCAACAGAGGCTGGTGCATTTGAAGACAGTCTTTGGCAGCCTCTCACAGCTTGATAATTATGTTTGTCAGCATAAAAATAGAAATTGGCAGAAAAGGCGGACAAGATTGTGATATGGCCATATAAGTGAGGGAAGTTTAGATACATGTATCTACGTTCTTATTGAAGAGGGTACAATGTGTGTCAACGTGTGTCATTCAGACTATTCTGAGAGACCATCTGTATTATTCTGGCAGCATAAGATCTGCTCTAAGGGTGTTAAGCACTAAACTAACTTGGCAGGATCTCGGCAATCATATAAGGATTAGACATTGATGCTTGGAATATGTTCTTGGTAAGAGTTGAACACTGTCATAGTTGTGTCCAGCCAAGTCTAAAATAAGCATATCAGTTTTGTGCATCAGAGAAAATTGTGGATGCCAGATATGCTTATGTGCACTTGGTGTACACAGAAGATAAGCCATCCAATGATACTGAAGGCATATTTTTTCTCTGACTAAAGTGACCAATCAGAAGCATACCCTATACAAGGTAGTCATTTGCATAAAAATGTTGCATCATCTTAAAAGACTATAAAGCAGGTTAGAGGCAAAAATGTCTTTGAGTGTGTTCTGTTAATCCAGCAAATAAAGACTATGATGAAAATCTTGCCAGGCGTCTGATTACTGTTTGCTTCTGTCTGGATCAATGAAGTGTTCCTAAATGTGTGGTGCTTGATGCAAGATTTCATGCAGGACCCCCTGTACAGAATGATAGAAGCAGGGATCCACTCTGGGAAGATCAAAATCATTCCATTATCTAGATGTCATGTAGGCTATAAAGAGTCAGCCCCTTTGGTGGATAGAGTCAAGTAGGTCACTTGTATTGTAGTTAATGCGACTGGGGGGCCTTTGATGGCTCATAACCACACAATTCACAATGCAGATCTTGAGACAGATTTATGTATACACTAAGGATCCAAGAAGACTATCTTAAATCCAATCCTATTAGCTGTTGGCAGACAGTACAAACTCCTTTTAAATTGAGACTCAGGCCTCTTTTTTTATTAAGAACAAGATCAGAATTTAATGTTAACACTTAAGTGGAAGTCATGCGTAAACAATCTGTAGCAGTCAAAAGGCAAGGTTTATAGTCACTTTGACTAGAGTGGTACTATGTTTTAACACCATCATAATCAAAATTGTTTTTGAACAAGAAGATTGAAAATAACAAATATTGAAACGAATACTAGTTGGTTTTGAAGGAACCTGTCATCATCCATGGGGTCTCCTGGTATTTTACATTTCAGTAAATAGTGTGACACTGCTAGAAGAGGCAAAATGTGGATGTTGCTTTAGGTGTGTCTGATTTTTTGCTAAAAGAGAAGATCTCGGTCTTCTTAGCATTCAGGTGAGGACTACTGTCCTTCATACGCTGCTTAATATGTTGCATGCTCATGAGGGGGGGATTTAAGATGAGGGATTCAGGAAACAACTGCCACAATACTTTAGTGTAGCATTTATTTGAATGTACTAAGACTGCAAATTCCCTAAATCAAATGTACATTGATAACAACGTCCAAGAGTGGAGAACCCTGCAGGACTCAACACCCCACATCCGCTTGAACTGAGTGAAAATTTAAACTCTAACATCTTGAGACTTGCCAAAATGGACATTCTGAAACCATCCTAATAATGTCACCACCAGCTCTTCTAAGGAGGCCCTCCAAGGCAACATAATAATAAAGTCCACACATGAAAGGTGGTTGATAACCCGCAATCTACAAAAGCTTGTCGCAGGCATGTCGAATTGCAGTTTCCATTCCATCAAAGGAGCAGCTACTCAATTGACAAGCAGCTAACGCATTTGTGTATAAGCAGGCTTGCAGACAAGATGCAAGTGCATTATTCAATAGACATGGCCATCTACTTTATTGCAAGATCCATACTGACCTCCTTTAAAAGGTGCATCACTAGACCTTATTTAGGCAATTTAAATTTAAAAAAAATACAGCAAAGGATTTGGGAAACCACTCATATAATGGCCAGTACCACACATTTTTTGGCTTAAAATTGTGTTGAAGATTAATAATTGTACCTCATGTATTGTACCAAATTCAAACAAAATTTAATGTAAGTTCTTTTTGGAAATATGGATGTGAATGGAAAGAACCATGATGTAAGATACACACTCCAACTATTTATTTAAATTGGCACCATGTGTCAATAATCTTAAAACAGAGAGCAAGGTCATGAGACGTATGACTGTCTCTTTCTGAGACAATGGGCCTCATTACACGGTAGGCGGTAACCATGGCGCTATTTGCGCCATGGTTGCCGCCGGTATTTTACCGTGTCCACCTTGGTGGATGGCGGAATTACCGCCCTACTCCAAGGTGAGCGGGGGCGGTAATTCCCCATTCACCAAGGCACTTCCCCATTACCATTTTTGCCCCCATAGGGCATAATGGGAATGGGGAAGGCGCTAATTACGGTACCGCAAATTGCGGTACCGTAATTAGCTCCAAGGTCCCTTTGCGGCACCCTACTCTAACAGCTGGTAAAACCAGCCGTTAAGGTCGGGTCCCGCAAAGGGAACTCGTAGTAAGGCGGTAAGGGTTTACCGGTACCGGTACCCTTACCGGTACTGGTAAACCCTTACCGCCTACCGTGTAATGAGGCCCAATTACTAGCTTTTATTGAGAGAGCTAAAGGGCTGTCTATGAGCTAGACCTAAACTGCTCATAAATTTCCTTTAATTTGTTAGAGCAGAGCTGCACATTAATTTGAGTATTATCAGAAACAGGATTCTGAGTGATGCAGGGTATTCCTACAGATCAAAAGGGGATAAAGAATGGACCTACTTGTTAGAATGAGCTGACCTTTGTGCTGCAGGTATTTCCAGATGCTAAGACACAGTGTTTATAAATAGTATAATTATCAGTGACCTTGTGTTTTTTTCAGTAGCCTTCTTTAAGTGTATCTGGATCCTGCCAGTAGACTATTCTCAATGGCTATCCATAATCTCAGCAGTTTGTGTGAGTCTGCAATTTCCAGTGGTTTAGCCTATTTAAGTCTACAGTTCTGGGACACAGAAAGTGAGTGTACAGTTTATCAATACAACTGCTTTGAGTTCTTTATATTATGTAGCACAGAACTCTGATTATGTATATTATCAAATGTCAGAGTGCAGGTTTGCTGTTGACACTATTGAAAGGAAAGCCGTAGCATAATGGGAACGCTCCATATGCTCATAGTGCAGAGCCTCACTGACAATTTTAACTCCTGCTAAATGTAAACAATTGATGACAATGCCAGTAGTCTGGACCTTTCTATATTGAATACGTTTAGTTGACAGGGACAAAGGCTCACAAGGAAAGGGACATTAGGTGAAGACGCACCCTGAATGGGGCCCAGTGAGGGAGCATGAGGGCCTAGGAGGGAAAGTGCATGTTGACCGCTACAGTGAAAGGAGCTTGTTGGAAGGACACAGAGAAGTAGGACTTAGAAAGGTGTAAAGCGTGGACTCATACAAGCAGGAGTAACTTCATATCTCCATGCACTATCCACACATAACTGGATGAGACCTAATGCAACTTTAACTTTAGTAACCTCTTACTCTCAACCCCTTACCATGACAGACACTAGTGCAACGCAAGGCTACAATTGCATGCACCATACACATCAAGCACTCCCTACTCAATAACTCCCTACTCGATAACATAAAGTCATACACTCTACATTGTGATAGTTTGGCAACCCACAATATGAATCATTGGATTTCAAGGCTTGCGTCTTATCTCTTGTCACAATACATATTGTACATTTTGTGCATTTCTTAAAAATCAGACTCTACAGTAGGCAGACTGTGTTTCGGCCTCAAGAAGAGCAGATTACGTGCACCCAGTATGGACGACTTTCATCAGCACAAAAAAGAAGTCGTTTAGATGGACAGATAGATACTGTGATGGGGGATCCCTACAATGTGATAAATAAATGGACCGGGTGAGACGAAACAAGTCCATCCAACTTAGTTTTAGAGCAAATTAATCTAATTTTTAATGACAAATCCAACTAATGTGAGAACAACACAAGAGTCTGCCCTCCTGCCTTAGGTGGGCTATCTTGCCGGTATCCCGACTCCACTTAACAGAGAGCAGGATGGGGACGCTCACTGGTCATCTGTGTGAATACATGGGACAGAATATCTCTTATTTTATTATCTGTCCACGATGTCACGATGTCGCGATGGTGTAGTGCCAAAAAACCTCTTTTGTACATATGTGGCGACTCACCAAGCTCACCTTCCTCTAGATTACAGATGTGCAAGTGATCAAAGCAGATCTTTTGCTTGCAGGTAGCATCTTTATGGCTGAAGATGCTGTACAAGAGAGAATGTTCTTATATGTATTGGATTCCGCTCTACAAACCTCAAAGTGGGATGCAGCCCTCATGCATATGCATATGTGCTATAGGACCAGTGATTATTTATTTGGGGGACCTAGTGTACAGCAGTGAAGCCCGGTCTGGTGTTACATGGCTGTAACCGGAACGGCTGGAAATAGGAAGAGAGTAGGCCAGATTTAAGTAAATTGTGAACTTCACAGGTCCGCCGATGGCGATATCCAAGGATCTGACCTCACCTGAAGTGCTCCAACTATTCATAACAGGTGTAAATTTAAGAGGACAGGTAATGGGCACGCTGATGTGTGGGTGAGGAGAATACCTGAGCGTGCACATGTCTCACGGTGTGTGCAAAGTAACTCACCCCGTACCTGGGATGTTGTGTTCTCTGGGGAGCAGGTACCTTACCTGTGGTTGCATTACTGCAAAGTGCTCCAGCGGATCCAATGCTGGTGTTCTATTGGTATGCCAGAGCCGCAACGTATTTCAAACCGTCCGCACCACAAGGATGCATATCGAAGAGGGACTACTCTGATAAATTGCTTTAATCAAAAAACCTGGCGTACATCTGAGTGTGATGTTCAGGGATGTAAAGGCTGCTACAGGACTGAAAGGACGGGTGAGTCGCCGGCCCGAGGTGGGAGTTAAACATGTCTTGTACCCCTGCGAACAACTGTGGGACACTGCTGGAGGGAACAAGCCCCAGAGATGTAATGGTCCTGTTTTACTGTATTACACTGGTAAATCCTCCTCTATTCCAATCTGCACAATTGCTGTCTAACTTCCCCCACCCCCAATGGATGTTGTTTTAAAGCTTGCAGAATAAACTATTTCAGGTCTCTGTCACTATGGCCCTTCAATCTATATTTTCAACTAAAGGTTCGTCTGGGACTTTGTTACGGATACATGAGCTGTGTTCCGATATCCTTTGTTTTATCAGATAGATCGTTTTGCCATACAGAGTAGGGTGCACGGGCATTCAATGATATATATGACATGTTTGCTATTACAGTTTGTGTGTGATCTTAATTCCCATTTAATGTTTCCATATTCAAACACATGTTTTGTTTTTGAATAGTCGCATGCCACGCAGTGTCCGCATTTGTGGTGCCCAGGGACCAGGGGTACTCCACACATTGAGCAAAATGTCTGTTCCTTCCCTGGTCTGCACTCGTTTTCGTCGTAAGCTGGGGTTCTTTTTGAAGGCAAAAAGAGTTTTCCTTTTCAGGGTGCCTTCCCGTTTGACAACATGCCAGTTCTTTTGTATGATCTTTTTGATCTGGTTGCCTAATGGGTTATATGTGGAAACACACACTAACCTGTCTGTCGCAGATTTTTACTTTTGGAGCAAGACAGACTTCTCTATGAGTATTTGCAGCTCTTTTTAGCAAGTTCCTCACAGCCCTTTTCGTATATCCTCTTTCCAATAATCTCATCTTCAGCACGTCGACATGTGAACTGAACTCTTTTCTTTCAGAGCTGTTCTTCTGTATCCTCAGGAACTGCCAATAGGGTCGGTTGGACTTCAGACCTCGTGGGTGAAAGCTTTAAAAATGGAGCAGTCCATTGCGGTCTGTTGGTTTCCTGTATAGTGATGTTAAAAGACTGTTGCCTTCTTTAGAGATCACGAGATCTAGAAAGTTGATAGATTTTATATCAAACATCATAGTGAACATGATGTTGTGATCCGAATTATTGAGCCACTGTTTGAACTGACCCAGTTGTGTTTCGTCACCATTCCATAGTAGAAAATAATTGCCTATATAGCTCTTCCATATTCCTTTGTGGGATGAAAAGGGATTATTATCTGTAAAAATGCACAGGTTATATACATGAGATTCTGTTTTACTGAGTGTATTGTTTTAAAATGACAATGGGCCTCATTACGACCCTGGCGGAAAGGGGTTTGCGGCAGCGTTAGCTGCGCCAACCCCTTTCCGCCAATTACGAGTTCCCTTTCCGCCATGGCGGTTTTTACACCTGCTTTTAGCAGGTGTAAAAAACCATGACGGTAAGGGAACTTGGTGTTAATTACGCCACCGTAATTTACGGTGGCGTAATTAACGCCTTCTCCACTCCCATTATGCCCTATGGGGCAAAAATGGGAATGGGGAAGGGTAAATGGGGATTGGGGATTTACCGCCCCGCCAAGGTCGGAATGGGGCGGTAAATCCCCTTACCGCCATGGCGTAAACGTAGTTTGCGCCATGGCGGTAAAGTCACGGCCCTGGCGGTAACTTACCGCCAGGGTCGTAATGAGGCCCAACGTATTTTGTGATTTTTTTTGAGTAGGGGTGATATATAATTTCAGTACAGCACCCAAGTCCATCCAAGCTCTGGACCCTGATTATTTGTTTGTAGTTTATCTCAACTGCACCCCACTGACAATTCACATTAATGGTGACAGTTCTGCTTTGTTTTTGCAGCTTTGAGAGCTGTTGGTCTTCATCTGATGAAGCTATGCATACCATAGTGATATCCTATTAAATAATGACTTTTAACATCATATGCACACAAAAAAAATGCACTCATTTCAGTTAATTGCTACATACCCAGAATGCTTTGCTTTTCATTCTAATGTGGAAATATTATTCCAGGGATGGCTGCCAGGCTGCGCTGTGTCACATGTGGCTTGTTAACAGAAATTGCGTATTCTTCTTGCACATTATATATTAGAATGTATTTTTATTTTCATGTTTAAATCCACCACAATATTGATGCTTTTTGGGTAACATACCTCAGCATTCCAATCACAGCTTCTTCGCTACCACACAATGAATAACCTAGTGAAGGTGAAACTGACCTTTCCAATCACAGGCATAGGCCCAGGAATGGTCCTGCAGATGCCTTGTTGAACCGAGTTTGAAATTGTTGAAAATGTGCAGTTACTCTAAACCTTCTCTTGTGTCTGTCAACAGCGTAATAGCAGAGTGGTAATGACTTGAACCAATTGCAAGTCGAGTAAGTGCACCACACTTGTGCTTTTGCCATTTTATAATTCTCTATATCCTTTTTTTAATGTTTTCATTTTTCTCTCTATACTTAATTGTTTACATTTTTCAAGTTTAATAAGTGAACATGTTTTAATTGGCTTTATGATTGTAGTTACCTAGTAATTCTAATTGGACATTTAGAAATTTCCTTCGGGGGAATGGGGCAGTTCTAAGGTGAGATCAGGAGACTGTCAAAATAAACACAAATTTTAAAACACATGTGGTTGATGCATCCCTTGCATGGGACAGATATAAGTGTGTATAACATAGCACTATTCTATAAGACAATTACTTTAATCAGATATTGAGCAAAACTGCACGCATATATTTAATGGCTGCATACCCATAGTCCTTTGAAAGGTCTAATAATGGCTACTATGTGTGACACTGACATGTGTTTTGTTAAATGACACTGTCTACTCGCTAGTAACAAGCTAGAAAGATGTACTACTTTGTCTCTTTTAAACCCACCATTAAATTGATGGTACTGTAGTAAAGTCGCCCAGGTTCTCCTCCCGCTATCCATCTATACCCACGGCTCCCTGTTTCATTTTCCAAGATCCAAAGTGCCAAGAGGGCATGCAAATGTCAAAAGTTGAGAAATATAAGACCTAATCACATACCTTAAAATCATCATGTTGGAACAGGCCACTCCTACTGCCTTGTTCCTGTCATGACAGCACTCCTTCCCTCCAGGGAAACATGTGACATGCTTGTGATTGCCAGGAGGATATTAGGGAGGGTGCTGTAAAGACCCATTGGAGGGTAACCATGCCATATCTCCTTCAGCTTGTCAGTCCTGTGCCTCCTATGTAAGCCAATTACCCATTTGAAACCCTTCAGGCTGGTGCTGCTGTTGATGGGTCTTTTTATAATGTTAAGGGGCCCTTCCTCTATTGTGAGACCTGTCTGGAGGGAGGAAGTGTAGCTACATTTTTCGTTATAGTCAGCTTTATCTGTTACCTGAAACCCCACTGTGAGGCCTGTGCTAATGTTTCTGTGGCCTCTCCTGAGATGTGAAAACCTATTGCATTTCCTTTTACAATAGTGAACCCCAACAGTTCTTCACCCGGACCCTTCTGAAATCTTCTTATTAAAATGTCTTCCCTATTACACAACTCAAACTTCCTTCTTACCTCAGTGCTAAGGCCTACCATCAAGCATGTCATGCTGCTATTTACATTTTTAGCATAATAACCAAGCACCACTTTATTTTTGCAGTGGACCTAAAGCAGGTGGCTATGATCTATAGTTGGAAGGGCTGCCGTACGTTTGAAGTATGTGTAATCACCTATTTTGAGCAAAAAAGGGGCCCTCTTTTTTGTTATTGGGGGGCTTGTGAGTTAAGGGAAAATTAGCAATATAGACAAAACAGAGTATCACAAGCGACCCCACTTTTACACACAATTGGGGGTCAGATATGGTGTGATCATTACGGAATTGCTATACTTAAATTAGCAATTATCGCTGGGCCAAGGTCAATTAAAAAACAGTTTATTCAAAAACATGTTTAAAATCCCCAAAGCACGGACCAACACTTCATTGCACAACTATGATAAATAGTGCAGAAATCAGCAAAGATAAGTTGCAATGCCACATTCAGGCACTACTAATGCATACCTACACTTATAGTGATGTTAGTAACATGGGTGGAAAAACAATTCATAATGTATATTAGAAAAGCAGTCCACTGGTAGCGTCAACACAGAATGTGTTTCTGGCTTAATGGATGGGGCGATGTAGTCATATCCGTTCCTTATGTAATTAAGCCCTTAAAGCCGTCTTCAAGACACAAAATGATTGGTAATGTATGAGTGTTGGAGGGTTCATCTCCCAACAAGGGCTGTTAAAGAAAATACAGCACATAATATAAAGATAAAAAACCTGACCAGTGTTAAAACACTAGTGGAGAGGATGAGGACACACTACTGATTACCCACCTATCATTTCTTCTGTGTGTGTAAGACTGTCGGTTATAGATGGCGAAACAGATAATGATACGATAATGAATTCCCAGTTACTGAGGAAAGAGGCAGTTTTTCCTCCATATATCACTAAGATGTATTAAAACTATATATTAAGCTGAAGGGGCAATCTATTTATTACCGTGATGTTTCTTACATCAGTGCCGTTTGATTTTCAGTGCAGAGAAGCGGCGTCTGCCTGGGGTGCCAGGGATTTAGTTCACGTGTCTTTGGTTCTCTGTGAAGGACAGAGCGTTGTTCTGTATAGGTAAAACACGCAGAGCAAGCGTTAATGTGTATTTCTCTTCAGTAACAGAGCTTAACAGGTGTCTTAGCACAGATTGGTATCAGGCACCATAATGCTATTGATTAGTATCGGGCACAAATGTCCGCTTCGTCATAAGAAGCCAAGTGTCAAATGATGGAACTGTGAAGATTTAAAAGATGGGTTAAATGCATGCAAGGTAATAGAATCCTACCTTGTATAATCACTGACTGCCGTGAGACAGAGAAAGCTCGAAGCCAGGGGTGTGCACAGGAGTAACTGATCAGACCTGGTCATTAGGTAAATATCCGGGAAGCATCACAAGCTAATGTTTTAGTATGTCGATGCACCTGAAAAAAGCTGCCATCTTGGGGAGGGATATGCAATCCCCAAGGTGGAATGACTATGCTTCTGGACGTGGAATAAATCCATGGGGAGAGCAACGACGGAAAGTCAACATGAAAGATTAAAGAAATATCGAGGCTTAATACCACATAATAAAAATATGCCAGTCACGAGTACAATGGTACAAGTACACTTTATTTTACGGAACAGCTGTCTGGTCTCTCAACACCTTGCAATGTGTGGTAGCAGACACCGTGAGAGGAGAGAGTGCTGGACATTACAAAGACACAGGATTATATACTTTTTCCCACAATCCCGGTTGCATCGTCCAGTCCCTCTTTGTGTTATTCATTCACCTAGGGTTCGTAGCCAGTTCACATTACTAATACAGATTCAAACAACTATGCGTTGTTCAATGTTTTCCTCAAAAACTAGACATGTTTTTATGCACATAAGACACAATGGTAACATTCCTTACTTTACTCATTCGTGTTTGTCTATCGTTTGTTCTTGAGTTTGAAGGCAGCTTAGTTTCAAGGAGCGAAAACAAGGATTTCTGCAAAAGCACATATTCAGCGATTCAACATTCTGTTTTGCTGTTTGAATGGGGAAGACACTGTTGCTACAGATGACATCTAAATTACTGATTAAATACGACTCTTGTTTAGCTCCAAGTTTTCTTAGTGCAGGACAAACAATCCACCTTAGCAGCTTCAACATGCTTATCTACGTTGACATAGTACAAAGTTCATTTTGCTCTGCTGGAGCTGAAAACACAAATTCTTACATGGGACAGAAAGCAGGAGTTAATCAAAATGGTGGATAACTTAAAATGGCAGCGGAGTCAGCCTGTTTTCAGGTTCATTCAAATGCGATTTACAGTGCAATGCGAATATGCTTAGGCCAATGTTCTTTATCAGGCGGTATTATGCAAAATATACTTTTACAAACCCTCCTTTTGCCCTAAGCCAAGAGCATTCACTCAAGAATTTGCATCATTGGAAGATCATGTATCACCGTCAGAACAGTTTATGAAACAAAAGGACATAGGCTAGCCCACCTGTTTGGCACTGGCCGGTAGTATTTATAGCACAATATAACTGATCATAGTATTTGATCATAACTTTGAGAGCACCAAGTTTGTATTTGCTTATTTAACATATGTTATTATCTTTTTTAGCATAAAAAAGGCCTAATGCGGCTGTTAAACATATCTGATCATTCTCGACAATACACAATTTGCAGTCGGATTTTTGCACGGTGGGGGTTAGTACAGTATGTGACTTAGAATGTGGTTATTATAACCAAAACATCTGTCTAGTCGACACTTGTGGTGTTTCTGGCATGAAAGTGATTATATTCTAATGCCGTCTTCAGGAATGTAGAAGTGGACTGGGTGGAGTCACACTATCGCAAAGACAGCAAACAAACGCAGGAAGCTAACGAAGCACAACCAGCAAGATACCCAAGCCTAACTATACAGGACAACAAAACCACCAGAGGAGCACAAGAGGCACTTTGAGAGATACACGCTGTATCATTTCTCATTACCTGTGACACTGAAATCAAAGGCACATATTATCCACCTATGGGGTACACCAGTGACACTACCCAGTGAATGTTTAATATAATATCAATTGTATAACACTCCCATACAAGATGGGGTCGAGAATGATCAGATATGTTTAATGGCCGCATTAGACCTTTGTTATGCTAAAAAAGATAATAAAATGTGTTAAATAAGTAACTACAAACTTGGTGCTCTCAAAGTTAACAAGTATTAGAGAAGTAACACTTAGCTTTTTGTCCATAGTACGAGGGAATGTAAATGTGTTTTTTTTAGATACTGCTACCCCATGTAGCCTGAAAGGAATAACAGGTATTGGAGAAGCAACACTGAGCATTTTGTCAATGGCTCGAGGGTATGGAAATGTTTTTACACACCGTTAGCTTATGCAGATGGGATGGTCATTAACCACCGCGGGGTTGTTTTGTTTCTTAACCCACAGATGGTAAATGACATAGACTATTAACAATTAGACAAGAAATAATCCCGACTGTGAAATACAGAGGCCGGCATGACTAAACAATTCCAACATCATCAAACCTGATCTGCCAATTTAAAGGTACTATCCTTTTATAATCTCTTGTGCTGGTTAAAATGATGGCACGTGCTGCATTAATAAATGAATGCATTAAAATGAATACTGATGTGGGTTTACATTGACCCACAGGCATGAACAAATGATGACTTCAGTCTAAACCAATACCGAATGAGCAGCCAGATGGTGCCAAATTGTTCTTCATGTCCCGAAGCAACCTTAGTTTAATACAGGTCAGTCAATAGTTGGAGGCATCAGAATATAAATGCCTTCTCTGTTAAGTATTCTTCTTTTTAAATTCTTTTTAGATTCGTTTGCAATCACCTGTGAAACTGGGGAAGTATATATTACATATGAAATTACTTTGTTGTCCTGAAGACAGCCTTTACCAACCAGACTATACAGCACTGTGAGGGTGAACTGTAGGACTGTTGGCCGAAACATATGTCGACTAGAATTGTGGAAACTGTTACCAGTTTGTGTTTCCTTTGAATCTACTTTAAACATCGCAAGTGGTCGATTTTTTTTCGTTAAGGTGGACTTGCTCGCAGTAGAGGTTCAGTCCACCCTGAATAAGCAGAGTAACAACCCAGATGAACAGTATTTTAGACTGTATTCCCTTTTTCGTTGTGTACATTTGTGGTTGGATTTTTTCCTTCTTTTCCCTGTGGCACCTGTTACCAATACTATGGTGCACAGGCACCAGTAGAGTGTAAGTGCGAATGCACAGGTTGAGTAATATCTGTGATTAGGTGTATATGTATAGATTGTTTTGAAAGTTGTTAATGTTGTATAAAATGCAGTAAAATAAATGAAGATGATATTCTTTCTAACAAAGAGTGGTGGGCATAACAATTTGTGAACTTCTCAGATTGTCTTTGTTTTGACCTGTTGCAATTTAGGGACAAAAGAAGGGGTAGTTGACCTAAATACTACCGGCCAGTGCCAAACAGGTGGGGTAGCCTATGTCCTTTTGTTTCATAAACTGTTGTATAGCCTCATGACATAGGCCCCCCAAACCAAAAAAGAGGGCCTTTACCCCTTATATTTTGGTCACCGTCAGAACATCCTGAATCGTTACCTCAAAAACATTATATCCTGCATTACCAAGGCATTAGTAGCTTTTTCAGGCATATGTATCTTCGGTTCTAATTTACCTATTGCTTGTGCACAACTTCCTCCTATCATAGAACAAATGAGAGGCAGAAATTGTATACAACAACAGCAAAATAGTATAATGCCAAGGATCACCATTAGAACTGCAAAGATTTTCCAGCCACAAGATCGCAACAAGTCCCAAAACCATTTACCAATATCCCAGTTTCCTTCTAGAACGTGTACTTAAGTGCTTAAGACATGTCATTTCTTAATTGCCTTAAATATGATGGGGGAAGAATCAGGTACAAAAACACAACACACAGATCCCACCATTTTGCATACCCGACTGCGCTCAGCTAGAATGATGTCTAGCACCATCCTATTTTGGAGAGCCACTAATCTAATAGCCTTTTGCTCTAACGTCATGTTTTATAGGATGTCAGTGGTCTCATTGATGGTTTGCTCTAGAACCCTTGGTAATTTTCTAATATCTTGGGAATTTAGTATCTGTCCCCAGAATGGCACAAAGGATTTGGCAACATCACCCAGAATTTGTGAAGGAGTGTCACCATCCTCATCCCAACTGGGACGAATTTTAGAGACTTCAGCAGTGGTGGCGACATATACTCCTGGTAACAACATACCCAAACAACAAGTAACCTCCCAGTCTCTGGGTAACCATGGATATGCCTCATTACCGCAAACAAAGTAAACAGCATTTACTACATAGAAAGGTCTGCCCTCACTAGTTAATATACCAGTATTCATACAACCCTCAAATGTACCCATTTGTTGGGAACCTTCTCCTTGTATGCAGAATGGAACAGAGTTTGGACTATGGTTGATGGTATAGGAAGGAGGCATGGCATCCCTATTACCTACGGGAGCCATTTTAAAGGTAATCATTGATTGGAAAGGTCTAGTCGGAAGGCCTAATAGAAGCAACATTCAGTTTGCTCCTATTCGCAAACAAAGAACATCTTAAAGGTGTTAAGACTTGTTTTTCAAATTCATTGAGATTGGTCCCATCAAAATTCCCAGTGACCCTATTGTTCCATCGGCCAAAGAATAATGCCCTAAGCGAAGCATAACAAGCAGTAGTTAAAGGGAGAGGATGTATGTACCAGCCCAGTCCCTTTTCCCTATGTTGTGGCAGATGTGAACATATCCAGCAATTAGTCTTATTTAAAATGGCATGAACAACAACAGGAAGAGGAACAATAATGGGAAGAGGAGGAACTACAATGGGAGGAGGCACAACAACGGGAGGAGGCACATAATGAGGTGGTGCAGTTGAAACAGTTCTACGTTCATTCAATAATTTATTAATGAACTCATCTGATGTATGAAAATCCTGAGATGGATATATCTTTTGCACATCAAGTTGAGAAGCCGTATCCATACCTCTAATAGATTCTGACTGTCTCTGCTGATCATGCAATAATGCTTTCTCAGCATTCGTCATGTGTTTACGTGCATGCTTTTCTTTACTTCTGAGTTGCTGCATAGCTTCATTTCTCCAATCTTTAACTGCATCAAATGCTGCAGGCCTAGCCTTTTTTCTCAACAATACAGATTCTAAATGGTCTAGGCGGGCAATTTCAAAACTACCATAAACTGGCCATTGAAGTTCGGAAACATGTCTGGCCTGTCTGTGCCAAATTTAATTAAATATGATAGTTCCTAGGCCATACTTACAGTACATTAAAAAAGCTGCCGACCCATCGGGTGGCGCTAGTTCGCCTTATTCCAAAGATTGTCCATCCCTGCGGAATAATACCCTGAAACAGGATGACAATTTCCCAGGCATATCAGATCACTGGTGTTACCTGGCGTTGTTTATATTTGCAAATCCAAAATTGCAATCAATATCAGGATTCTTAGGAATCGGGGTACGACTCACCTGATTTCAAAACAAAAGGGGTCCAATCAGATTACAAATCGTCGTGGCTGGCGTTTTCGCAAAACAGGCATCGATACGGGGACCCTCGTCGTGATGTCCCACTAAACGCTGCTCACTGTCCAGGGATCAGGCGTGCAGTGCTGTGGAGGAACTGCAGCTCACTTTGTAGGGGCCCCCTTCACTCGCCGATCCCAGTCTGGCAGCTTCGTCTTTGTCTAGCCGTGTGACATCAGTCCTGAGGGTCCCTATTTGGGTGCCATCTGAAAGATTAAAGAAATATTGAGGCTTAACACCACATAATAGAAATACTCCAGTCATGAGTACAATGGTACAAGTAGACTTTATTTTACTGAACAGCTGTCTGGTCTGTCAACACCTCGCAATGAGGGGTAGTGGACACCGTGAGATGAGAGAGTTCTGAACATTACAAAGACACAGGTTATATCCATTTTTACTCAATCCCAGTTACATCGTCCAGTCCCTCTTTGTGTCATTCATTCACCTAGGGTCCATAGCCAGTTCACATAACTAATACAGATTCAAACAACTATGCATTGTTTTCCTCAAAAACTAGACATGTATTTATGCACATAAGACACAATGGTTACATTTTTTACTTCGCTAATTCGTGTTTGTCTATCATTTGTTCTTGAGTTTAAAGTCAGCTTAGTTTCAAGGAGCGAAAACAAGGATTTCTGCAAAAGCACATATTCAGCTATTGCTTTTGCTGTTTGAACGGGGAAGACACTGTTGGTACAGATGACATCTAAATTGCTGATTAAATACGACTCTTGTTTAGCTCCATGGTTTCCTAGTGCAGGACAAACAATCCACCTTAGCAGCTTCAACATGCTCATCTACGTTGACATAGTACAAAGTTAATTTTGCTCTGCTGGAGCTGAAAACACAAATTCTTGCATGGGACAGAAAGCAGGAGTTAATCAAAATGGCGAATAACTTAAGATGGCGGCCTAGTCAGCCTGTTTTCAGGTTCATTCAAATGCAATTTACAGTATGATCCGAATGCGCTTAGGCCACTGTTCTTTATCAGGCGGTATTATGCGAAAATATACTTTTACAAACATCCACCATTATCACACACATCTGGCATCCTGGGATGTGCGAGAATATTGAATATTACATGTAGATGGAAATGCCACCTTGTGAATCTCTATAGCTATGTGTCATTAAGCTCGAAAACAAGCAAAGACCTATTATAGGTGCTGATGTACAAAAAACCAGCCCATGCTGTATAAAAAAACTGAAGAGCAATGGTTCACACAAAAGCATGTGTATCAATGAATATTTAGTGGATAAATAAGTTCCATTCAATGGTGATGTTCAGGCCATTTTTTACCATATCTAAATTAAAAATCCACTGTTGCTCCACTTTCCACAGTAAAAGGTCTCTATCACCACCGTGTGTGGGACATTTCACTGTTTGAATAACAAATCACAATAGTTCAGTGCGTTTGTGATTGGCCTCCTTAAAATGGGCTACTGAATGTTTATCTGCAATTTGATTTCTGATGCACGAGCGGTGCTCGCAGATCCTTTGACGGACTTAGGTTTTAGTTATGCTTATATACAGAAGGCCACAAGGACATTTAATACCGTTAATTGCCCCTTTAGTGAGGCAATTAGTGAAAGAATCTAATTTCTAGAAACAACCATTTAATTTCACTACCTTCATGTCTCTAGTGAGGCCACATATTGAACATTTCCCGCATTAGAAGTGCCCCTTCCTGCGGGTAGCAGTGCTTCACAGGAGCCAAAGGTAAGGGCAAATTACTGTCATTTTTAAGAGTGTATGGGGCCAATGGGAGAAGGGATGGTAGGTTGTCTAAGGTCCGCCAATTGCCTATGGGCAAATGCTGTGCGTGAACAGTACTTTAAGCAATAATGACAACTATAAGAAAGAATTAGATCACATGACAGTTCTGTTGCAACGCAAGAATATAGTGAGGAAGAGTTGATACCACTCCATAACAGAGTGGACAATAAACCTAGACTGTCCCCTTGACAAAATGCAACCCTAGAGAAGGTTCCAGCTTGACATTAATTTCTACCTATTCAAGACAAAGCAATAGGATTAGGATTAGGAAGTTAATTTCCAAATATTGGGATGTCATCAGAGCAATTCTAAACTCAATTCACTAAGATACCTGTATTCACCTATAAGTGGAGTCACAATTTACATAATTTACTAGTCAAAACCACAGAGCATAGTAAATCTGATGTTTTGAGTAGTCAGAGAAAAGGCACTTATCCTTGCCCACATTGTACTAACTATAGTAATATCATTAGAGGTGATATTGTACACCAGCCGAGGACCAGTGAAAAAATCTAATTAAGAGACTTTGCTACAGGGGATTTGTGTTGTGTTATCTATGCCATCAAATGCCCTTTTAGAATGTACTACATGGGACAGACCAGACAGGCGGCGAAGTTGAGATGGAACAACAATTGTTTAAACATACGGACTGGCAACATGAATTCACTGGTAACAAGACACATTATCGAATACAGACACCAGCTAACACAGATCCGATTTCAAATACTCTAAGTGGTGTTTGGGAACCAACACAAGACATGCATCTAAAACCTGATCACAGAGAAGCTGTTGGGATCCACTGTCTGGATGCCTTAGCTCCCAGTGACATCAACGAAAGAGTTTAGCCATATGTGCTTCCTGTGAGTCACTTATTGCTATGGACCCCATTTTTTCACTCTTTGTTGTAAGTTTGCCTTCAGAAAGGCCTATTGATTTCATGAAGCATTGGACATTTGCGCCACAAACGCATACTGCTAGTATTCACGTCACAACCTCTTGTTGTTATCATTCTTTGTATTTGAGATTCTGGTTGTTTAAATTTCTTCTGGAGGTGTTTAATAGTAGGTGTATTCAATTCTATAATACACTTTACTAGGTAGCTGTGTTGTTGCCTACAATGGCTCCACTTCAGGTCATGAAGAGTTGTTGTTAGTTTTGTATCCGTCTTTGACAGGCACATTTCGTTCAAGAACCATCCAGCACCCACCTTATTGCATCATGGTTTTGTAATATGTGTGCTACACAGTTTTCTACAAGGCGCGTTGCCTTATACATAGTCTAGACATTTTGAAGGGGGTTTAATCCTTGGCTGTTTTCAGTTTTCTTCTGTATTATTACTTTTCTATTAGGACCTGCTACTACTTCAGATTCACTTTCTCTTAAGATTCACCCATCTGATCTATTTTTCCCATTTTTACATGACGTCTCATTCTACTCTTTATTCTTTTTCTTTTGCATACCATTGCGATTTCTCTCTAGGTATTGTCGAATTGTGGTGTCTTCTTACTCTGTTTATTTGCACGGCATTCGTTTCTGATGGACTACCTGTTCTGTCTTCATTTTACTTTTCTGTCCCGTTAACAGCACTCAGTGACATCATTGCATGTGATGAAGTTATCACAGTGCCAACCTCTGTTCTTATTTTTATGAACCTATAATATTTTTGTTTTGTTTCTTTGGTTGTGTGTCTCTGTATATACTTATGTTTTGATTATGTATTTTGTGTTTTTTGGTGTTGATATGCTGCTATATTTGCATGTTTTACTCGGATGCGCCCTGATGAAGAATAGGTTCTACCCGAAACGCATTGGCCTTGGTTTCTGTTTTCCTCTGCATACGTTTTTATTATGTCTTTGACAACATAAACATTTTGATTCATAAAGAAAATATATCTGTTTCTTGAATGCCAACAGTAAGTTCTAATGTTTATTATCCAAAGTGCATTTTCACTGGTCCTGTGAGCACACAACATTGAGGCTCTTTTAGCCCCATTCAGTTTGTATTTTAGCTTACCCAACAGTGCTGGTTGGGATGGCACGGTGCTCCTCATACTGCACAGATTTACTGTCTTACTTCAGCAGGCGGTGCCCGCTCTTCCATTTGGTTAAAAGTTCATACACATCCACTTTTCTGATAGTGTGAAATTGACGAACCAAAAGGATTCATTTTAAAAAAATCCTAAGAAAGAATCTGCCCTCTGGCCATTGACAAAATGCAGGAAATTCTCGTCATATCTTCTCTCCTTTCTAGAGAAAAAACAGATAGTGCTAGAGGATAAGAGAAGAAAAGAGCTGAAAGTCACCAAGACCCAGAAAAGGTTTGTGGAAGGTCAGGAGCACCAACACGCACTAGGTCAGGAGGCACGTGCAACCAAAAGCAGAACAGGTAAGCAAACACAAGACTCCAAGGATTAGCATAAAATACAGGCAGTCTGCCTCAGAGAGTCATATTTCCTCAGGTAGGTGAAAGAGAGAGCATTTCTTGGCTCGGCTGAGCAGTGAATATTTCTTGACCTCCGAGTCAGATAAGATATTTCTCTGTCTGCATGAAAGGGAACATTGTTTAAATACCCTTGGAGAGCGGGTATCTCTGAATCTGGGTGACAGGGCAAGTGCTTTAAATTCTAGGAGAGAACAGGTATTCCGGAGCCCTTGTGAGAGGGCAGGTATTGTTCAATCTGGGTCAGAGGGCAGGCATTTTAAATTCCTTGTGAGAGCAAGTATTTGTCTTTGTGAGGAAGCAGATATGGCTTAGTTAGTAGGATATATATCAAACGACGTTAATGCTACGACGTTAATGCTACGTGCAGTGTGAATAATGGGGAGTAATGAGAAAACATACCCTGATAAAGATAGGAAACACTTCACATGGACAGTTGCCTACCACCCACCTCAATACAAGTGCGAAATGAAGTTACTTACCACAGACATAAGGAAAGGGTAGACTCTGTGCATATGTCCACTTTCAGCGATCTCGTGTCGCCATGTAGTGCTTGTTTAATTAAATCAATGAAGAAAAAAAACAAAAATAAAATATTTCACTCAGAATTACATTAGCTGGTTACAGTTAAAAACAGGTTGAATTTCAAATACGGCTTGTTTTTTTAAAAAACACTGATTTTTTAATTAATTAATCTTTATAACGTGCTCAATACCAGAGACACGTCTGGAAGCGCTGCGCCAGGTTTCATCCAAGATAAACGCGCTTCCCCTTTCCTCCCAGCCCTATCTTCCCAGCCCTGAGATTGGGCATAGATCATATACATGTGTATTCAATGGGGCAAATATGGGTTACTTACCCTATGTGATATTTCCTATGTACCCCATGCTTTAAATATCGCATGTGATCCCAACTCAAAACAAGCAGTAGCAAAAATTGCATCTGTGTGTACCATTACTGCAGACATCCATGTGAGGCCTTAAGAGGTAAGATTGCCCAAAGACATTTTTAAATGAATCAGGCAAAACAAACAAGGACTTGATGGGAAAGAGACAAGAGAATGCTGGAGTAGCACTGGGAGAGAACATAGAATGTGGCCAGTGAGAAGGGAAAATAGGGAGCGGTTTTGACAAGGAGGTATTTTAGTGCCATTATTGAATCCGTCATTGATAGTAATTTCTCAAAATTCAGAATCAATGGATAATTTAGCATCTTTCCTAGGTGCCAGTGTAGAAGTGTAGCTTCATTCTTAAACTTGGAATTGTCTGCACCTTATCAACTGTTATTTGCTCAGCTTTTCATGTTTCCTTAATGGATAACACACTCTTTTAGTAATCTTTGTTGGTGCAGAATTTCCACCTGATTTATTTCTTCACTGCTGTTGACAACATCCCAATTGAGAGTGTTTCAGCGGGCTGCTGAGGGACCTGTGAACCATCATGGAATGTTTCACACAAAACTTCTATGCTATGCAAAAGATAAAAAAACGAAGGCAGAAATCTATGTCCTTCAAGGTGAAGTGCCAGGAAGTAACTTGTTAGGGTGTATGACTGCCAAAACAATTAGCATTGTGGTCATGACGTATAGCATTTTGTGCATGCATCATGTAACACATCAATTTCCTGCTCTATTTCAAGGCCTGGGACGACTCTAAAGACAGCCAGTGGCACTTTATATTGATGAGTTAATCATGCCGATAGCACAGTATCCTCGACAAATACCTATCCATCTTCAATCGCAAGTTGAGGCAGAACTACCATGCCTTCTGGCATGTGACATCACTGAAGTTTAATTCAAAGTCAGCAGAATAGAGGGAGGATGATCTGTAGCAGGAAAGCATGGTCTGACGGGTCATGGATCACAGTCAAGGGTGTAAGCAAGACTGATTATAAGAAGTCAGTGCAGTAAAAAGATTTGGCAAAGTTTAAAGTGGTGGTGAGGTTAAGGACAAAGCCTTTGTAGCCAGTAAGAGGATTAGTGGATCACTCTTAGTGCCAGCTGCATCGGTGGAGGTGCAGTGAAGACCTCACTTGTCGGATTGCTGGAAAGATCCATGTTTGAGGGAACGGGTGAGAAGAGGGTAAAGGAGCAAGTATGAAAGTGACAATTGAAGGAGGTAGCCGTTTGTTGAATTCAACAAGGCAATTTGTATTATGAAGGAAAGCAGAGGAGAGAAGGCTTGAAGAGAGGGCTTGACCTCATCAAAGGTAATGACTATGGAGTCAATTTTGAATACCCTTTTGTTTATAGTTGAAAGAGGAGGGATGAGTGTGTGGTGAGAACATGATAGATAAAGGGGTTCAATGAGTAATCAGAGGGAGAGGGATGGATGGAAAGAGAAGAGGAGTTAAGTGTGGAGAAAAGTAAGTTGTGTTCAAGAGTGGTCCTTTGTGCATGAGTAGGGAGACTATGAAGTTTGGTTAGAGAGTTGTGTGAGGGGTCAGAAATGAGAGTTGTAATATTCTCAAAGTCAGACATTTTATTCAACATAAAATGGGCTGGAATAACATCTCTCTAGCCCTATCCTAAAGAAAGAGGTTCCCTAACTTGGAAACTAAAACTGAACATCAGTCAGTGTCAGGTAGTTAGTAACTTAGAAACAGTCCTTGTGTCTAAAACATTATAAACTGAGCCTCGCACAAGAAACAAACAATTAAGAGAGCAAGGACATGTCTCTGACTTATGTTCATTGTAAAATGTTCATAAACATAACCTAAGGATACATCCAAAAAATGTTTTCCAAGGAGAAACCCTTGGATGCAGCAGGTGGTTCCCTTCCCTTGGATTGTTAGGTAGGATAGCAAAGTGTCTCTTTTAAGCAAAAGCTTCTCGGTATCACAAGAGTGTCTCTTTAACCAATAAGGCTTTTACACTTATTCTGAAAATTATTGTTCCCCTGTTCAACCAACACATTCCATAATATCCAATAATGTAATTGAAGCAAAACCATTTCTCTTGAACAGCAATTTATGTATATTGGATTTATGAGGTGCTTATTTTTAAAGGATTTGCCGGTGTACTCCTCTATCAGAGATCCTCGTGTGGGCTCCTTAAACTTCCTAATATACTCCCAGGCCAGGTATTCTTCCAAGATACTAGCCTCTTGATATAAATTCAAAAGCCTGGGGTACGTACATGTCAGAACTTCTTTCATATACTTTTCAGATTCCCTGGTATACTTCCCTGTCAGGTATTTTTACTTTATGATGCTGTAGAATTGCATGATATATTCCTCTGTCAGGAATCATATCTGAATTCTTCAGATCTCCTGTTATACTTCCCTGCCAGGCATCTTCCCACAGTTCTTAAAACGCCTAGAAGACTTAGCTATAAGGACTTCTTTTGTAAACTTCTTCTTTGATGGACTCCTGATATACTCTTTTGTTGGCAATCCATTAATTGGGCTCTTCAAACTCTCTGGTATACTCCCCTGCAAGGTATCTTCCCTGAATGTTAAAGTCTTTCTGGGGCTCTTCAGATTCCCTGGTACACTCATCTGCCAAGTATCTTCCCAGATTGTTAAAATCTTTGCACACATTTTGGTGGATTTCATGGTTGGCTCGTCCTCCAAACCTCCTGCTCACATCGAGAGGTGGCTACTCATCCTGCAAGAATGCAACCTGAAGCTGATATTCTGCCCAGGGAACGCTAACGCTGTGGACTACCTCTCCCGACACCCTGTGAAGGTGAGGAAGCGAGGGGAGACTATGACGAAAAGGAGACAGAGGGGTTTCTGCATACCTTGATTGTGGCCACAACGCCCATGTACGTGTCCATTGATGAAATATGGGAGGCATCAGCAAACAATGAATGCTTCCAGCTATTACAGTCAGCCAGGTCCTGAGGAGAATGGAAAATAGTTCTAGAGAAGTTAGATAGGCTCACACAGGATGCAGAGATGGTGATTGAACACATGTGGCATGTGCGAGCTGAACTAAAGTTTATGGACAATGGCTTAGTCCTCAGAGTGTCGAGAATGGTAATCCCCTCTAGCTTAGTGCCACAACTGTTGGAGCTTGCCCACACAGGCCATCAAGGAGTGGCCAAAACTAAAGCACGACTCCGGATGAAGGTCTGGTTTCCAGGCCTCGAAAACAAAGTGGAGGAATGTGTCCATGCCTGTGTGTAGTGTCAAGCGGCAATGCCACTCAAGAGAGAGCCCTACATTGAATCTATGGACCAGAGCAACATTCCCAGGGAAGCTGTACACCTGGACTTTGGATCCACCTTCAGAGACACACACTTCATGGTCATGGTGGACCAGTGGACAAGGTATCCAGAGGTGGAGTTCATAGAATCTACATCACTTGAAGATGTGGTGCCTGTTCAAGACAAGATATTTTCCACCCATGGGCTTCCTGAAAAGCTGTGTGTGGAAATCTGTGTTCTAGTATAATGATTCCGACATCATGGTGTGGATTTTTAACTTCTTTATTATATTTCCCTGTATAACATCCAGTTTCTACAGTCATATTAATCAGATGGTAGATTCCAGTTCACATAGGGAAGCACCGCATCCTCTCTCTCAGGCTTACATCTCCAACTGCCCTCTTGAGAACACCAGTCACACATAAAAATTATTTTCAGTAACTGTAACGCTCACCTGGTTCCCACGGAGGCGCTGGTCTAGTCTGGATTGCTGTGGCCTCTTCAAGCGTGATGCGCAGAACCCGGAACACCGATTGAACAGGTCCCCCAAATCTTGCTTGCCTGGCCCGCAGGAATATCCTTCTGCAGATGAGAAAGGGGATTAACAGTCTGCAGAATAGTGTGCTTGCTCCCCCCTTACCCTCTTTGTTCTTCTCTAACTTCTTCCCCTCGGTTTAAGATCACCTTAAGGTTTGGAAGGATGAACTCTCCATTCTGCTTCTGGTGCAGGGGCGCGCATTAGTCCAGTTACGTCACTGGTTTTCAGAATGGCGCTGGCAAGATCCACTTGACTTTTCTGAGCGATACGCCGTAAGTATGAAGATTCAAAAGTTCAAGTGTGAGCCCCCTTTTATGTTGTCTTCCTAAACTGTGATCTGTCCTTTATTTCAGGTGCAGAATGAAGGCGATGAGTTGAGGGGTTAAATTGCCGATGGTAAACTCAGGTGAGCTAGAAATGAAGGCAATCCCTCTAGATGTCTTTATCATTCCCCAGTAATGTCTTTTGTCCTTTCCCCATAGGGGCCGAGGTGCGGTACCTGCCAACTGAGCGGCGCCGACCCGAAATGTGGAATGGTTCACCAAGAAAAGCCGGTAAGTATTATGGCAGTAAATTAGGCTTTCCTCCGTGTTCCTTCTGCTCACCTTGTGTCTCTTCTTCTCTCCCCGAGGCGCAGAGATGTGGTGACCTGTGCTGACAGCCGCGATGGAGCCGGGAGATGTCTCGAGGACAGGTGAGTGAAGAGCGGCGCTGCAGAGAGCAACGCGATGCTTTTAAATGGAAGACCTTCTTCAGGAATGCTGGAGTGAAGGTTCCGGATGCATGTAAGAAGTTTGAATAAGTTTGTGGTTTTCACCTTTCTCTTCTCTTCTTTCCTAACAGGTGTTCAAAGTTCAAGGCGGGCGTGGCTGGAGTCCAGGTGCAGGAGAAGACTCGGTGAGCGTTCAGCTGCTGGCATGCAGAACAACGCGAAGCGTGAGCTACTGTTTGGGTGTGGCTTATATAGCCCCCAAAGTAGTTCCTGGTAAGTATCCTTCCCTGGCCCCGCCCGAGTAAAAAATAGTCCCATGAAAAAAATAGTCCCTTTCAGGTCTCAGGGAGGCCTGGATCTTGCAGCATGGTCTGCATCAGGTAAGTGCACAAAACACCTCTCTTTATGAGCCTGGCGCCTATGGCGCCAGGACTGACGCCCAACATGAGCCTGGCGCCAAAGGCGCCAGGACAGAGTCCAAAGAGCCCCTATAAGGGGCCGCTGGGCTTTTACCCGGGGGCATGATGTCTGCTCCCGGGGGTGCTGGGCCTGGCCTGGTGCTCCGGGGGTAGGCATCATGACAGCACTCCCCCCCAAGGCGCCTCCCAAGGTCGTTTCTTCTGGAGGTTTCGGTTTGTTTGGGAAATTCCGATGGAACCTTTTTACCAGCCGAGGTGCATGTACGTGGTCGCTGTGTTCCCAAGACCTTTCCTGAGGCCCGTACCCTTTCCAATCAATTAGATAGAAAAGTTTTGATTTTGAGATCTTAGAATCCAAAATGTTCTTCACCTCGAATTCAGGCTCCCCATCTATCTGGATTGGTTCTGGTGGCTTTATTAATCTGGTTCCTGGTTGCACTGGTTTCAAAAGTGACACGTGAAAAACGGGGTGAATCCGCATGTTAGCTGGTAGATCGAGCTTGACTGCCACTGGGTTAATTATAGCTTTGATCGAGTAAGGGCCTAAATACCTTGGATTAAAAGTTCGAGGTCCCTTGAGCGATAAGTGTTTGGTAGCCAACCATACTTGATCCCCTATTTGGTATGGAGGCGCCTCCCTTCGATGCAGATCTGGATTCTTTTTGTATTTCCCTTTCGCATGTTGCAAATGTGCAGTTGCATCCTTGAAGGCTTGAGTAATCGTAGAATGCAAATGGTCCACTGCGGGCATTTCAAGGCTCAGAGGTGAGTCCAAGTCTGAAGTACGAGGGTGATGTCCATATAGGGTATAAAAGGGGCTCTGACCAGTTCCAGAGTGTATCAAGTTATTGTATGCATATTCAGCCACCCATAAAATATCCTTCCAATTACCCTCCGATTGGTGCAACATACATCGTAGATATTGTTCAAGGGTCTGGTTCGTTCTCTCCGTCTGACCATCGGTTTGTGGGTGGTGGCTGGTTGAGAGTCTTACGTCGATTTGTGCCAGTTGACAACACTTTTTCCAAAAATGAGAAATAAACTGGCTTCCCCGATCGGAGACTAGTATGGACGGAAATCCATGCAACCGGATGATATTTTCGAGGAATTCCTTGGCAAGAACAAAAGCTGAAGGTAATCCTTTCAACGGAATAAAATGGGCCATCTTGGAAAATAAATCCACCACGACCAGAATAGTATTGTATCCATTACAAGAGGGCAGGTCCGTGATAAAATCTAGTGACAAGGTGTGCCAAGGTGCTGGTGGAATGTCTAAGGGCTAAAGAAGACCGGCAGGTTTTGTTTTTTTACCTTTGTTTTGGGCGCAAACTCCACAGGACATCACGAAAGATTTAATATCCTTTCGCCAGGAAGCCCACCAGAATTGTCGTTTAACCTTTTCCTCTGTTTTGGCAATGCCAGGATGTCCTTCCATCAGGGTATCATGATGACGGGAAATAACCAGTTCTTGCAATTCCTTTTCTGCCAAAAATAGGCGTCCTTGGAAGTAAGTAAGCCATCGTTGACTGAAAAGTAAGACCCTCTTTTGACCCAATCCTGCAAGGCTGAAGAGTCCAGTAATTGTTTTACCAGTGCTTGAATGTCTTCAAGGGTTTGTAAAGTGGTTATCCCCAAAATTCTTTGTTCGGGAATTATCGGCACAGGCTCTGAGTTTGTGTCTATTTCTCCCATTCCAATTCGAGATAGAGCGTCCGCCTTGCCATTTTTACAGCCGGGGCGGTAATTACAAAATCGAACTCAGCAACGAACAAAGCCCATCGGAGCTGTCGAGACGATTGAGCCTTGGCAGTTTTTAAATATTGTAAATTTCGGTGATCAGTGATCACGGTGATGGTATGCCGGGCGCCAAGAAGATAATGCCGCCAAGCCTTAAAGGCGGGCTTAATGGCTAATAATTCCTTATCGGTGATTGCATAATTTATCTCCGGCGGCGAGAACTTTCTAGACAAAATGCTACGGGGTGCAGTTGGTTGGTTTCAGGATCTCTCTGAGACAGGACAGCTCCCATGGCCAAGCTGGACGCATCGGTTTAGACAATATATGGGAGATCGGGACGTGGGTGCTCTAAAATAGGTGCAGACGTGAATTTAGCTTTCAATTCCTGAAAGGCCTGTTCGGCTTCCTCGGTCCATTCAAAACGTTTGTTTTTCCGCAAGAGTGCAGTGATGGGTTGCACCACACGTGAAAATTCCGGGATAAACCTGCGATAAAAATTGGCAAAACCAAGCATGCTTTGGACACCTTTCACCGAACTAGGTGATGGCCATTTGAGGATGGCATCCACTTTCCGTGAGTCCATTCGGACCCCTTTAGGTGTCAGGATGAATCCAAGAAACTCAACCTCGGTGGTATGGAAAACGCATTTTTCCAGTTTTGCAAACAGTTTGTGCAGGCGTAATTTCTCTAGAACGACCCTGACATGCTTTCTGTGATCAGATTCCGAAGAGGAATACACAAGAATGTCATCGATATAGACGACAACACAGACATCGATGAGTTCCCGAAGGACATCGTTCATGAAGAATTGGAAGGCAGCAGGCGCGTTGCACAACCCGAAAGGCATCACCTGGTATTCGAATAGTCCATATTTTGTACGGAAGGCCGTTTTCCATTCGTCGCCTTCTTTTACTCGTACCAGATGATAAGTCCCCCGGAGATCTAACTTGGTGTATATGCAAGCGTCCTTCACCTGGTCAAGGAGTTCAGGGATCAGAGGCAGAGGGTAACGATTTTTAACAGTTATCTGGTTCAATGCGCGGTAATCGATACAAGTTCTAAGGTCGCCTTCTTTTTTAGGCACGAAGAACAAAGCCGAGGATACCGGAGACTTTGACGGGCGAATGAAACCATTGGCTAGGTATTGATCTAAATATTGTCTCAAATGCAGATTCTCCGGTTCAGTAAGAGCATAAATCCTGCTACAAGGAGGTTGTGCACCGGGCACCAGATCGATTTGGCAATCATACGATCTGTGGGGGGGTAACGTGTTGGCCTGTTCCTTTTGGAAGACGTCCTGGAAGTCTTGGTATTTTGGAGGTAGTTGCATGGAGACAGAGGTTACTGATGCTAGACTAATCTTCAGATTTTCTGGGTAGCAGGTTTGTGCACAATCCGGGAAGGCTATTCTCTTCGCTCGCCAATCAATTCGAGGATTATGTGTCTCTAACCAAGGGATTCCGAGAATAACCTGAAACTGTGGAGCCTTGATTACATCACACACAACTGCCTCCCGATGGCCGTCCGGACCTACGAGTGTCACCTCAGCTGTGGAATGTGTTACCGGTCCAGAGGCGATTTCGGTTCCATCAACTGTGGTGATGACATCTTTGCTGGTTTTAGGACGCAGAGGGAGGTTAATCCTAGAGAACAAATCACGATCCACATAGTTTTCTATAGCCCCACTATCGATGTATGCCTTTATTGCATGCAACCGCTTAGGCTGTTCCGGGTCTACGAGGACCATTGGCACAATGAAATGCGAGGTCTGAGAGTTAGTTTTTAAGCTCGGCAAGCGGACCTCTACGCTTGTCGGGCGTGGTCGTTTCCCGATACAGAGTTTTCATGGATTTTATCAGCGGCTCCTACCACCTTCTTGGGCGGCTTTGCCGGGCAATCTCGTAGAAAGTGTCCAGAGGACCCACAATAAAGACATAATTGCATCTGTCGTCTTCTTTCACGTTCCATTTGAGTTAAAGGTCCTTTAACCCCTCCGATTTGCATAGGCTCAGAGGCATCAGCCCCCTTGAGGTAAGCGTGGGTCTTGACCAACACCCGGGTCTCAAACTTGGACCGATCTGCTTTTCTGTTTTGCAGCCTGTGATCCAATTGGACCACTAAGTCTATATATTCAGTGCATTCTTGTGGCGGATTTACAACTTGGGCCAGGACATCTTTAAGTTCTCCGCGTAGACCTCGATAAAATAACGTGATTCTTTTATCCTCTGGCCACCCAGTTTCCACAATTAGTCTATTAAAGGTTGCAATGTAGGATAGGAGGTCTTGATTGCCCTGTCGCAGAGATAGAAGTTCGTCATCCAGAGCCTGTCCCTGGGAGTGTCGAGCAAATAACCTTTCCATGCTTGCTTGAAATCCTTGAAAATCACGAAGAATCGTGTCATCTTGAGTTACCAGTGGAACTGACCAATCGGCAGCACTGCCGCTGAGATATGACAGTACAAAGGCTACCTTGGTCTGGTCATTAGGGAAGGCCCCAGGTCTGCATAGGAAGTGCAAACGACACTGATTCATGAATACGGCGAATCGTTTGGGGACCCCAGCAAAGCGTTCAGGTGGGGCCAGCGGCATGTTTCCAGGTAGATTAATCTGCACTGGGTTACTGGAAACCACAGGAGCGGGGTTCCCCCTGGAACCAGGTAAAGGAGTTTGTCCAGCTTGACCTTGCAAAAGCTGTCTGGCCAGGTCATCAGCTCTTTCCTTTGCTACAATCACTTCCCTCCTGAGAGCATTAGTCTCTTGATGAGCGGCGTGTACCTCGGCCCGTAATTCCCCCAGTAGTTGGGCCAGCTGGTCAGTCTCAGAAGTTTTCATAGCGCCTGGGTGGGAATTTATAGGAAGGCTTCGCATTCTGTAATGCTCACCTGGTTCCCACGGAGGCGCTGGTCTAGTCTGGATTGCTGTGGCCTCTTCAAGCGTGATGCGCAGAACCCGGAACACCGATTGAACAGGTCCCCCAAATCTTGCTTGCCTGTCCCGCAGGAATATCCTTCTGCAGATGAGAAAGAGGATTAACAGTCTGCAGAATAGTGTGCTTGCTCCCCCCTTACCCTCTTTGTTCTTCTCTAACTTCCTCCCCTCGGTTTAAGCTCACCTTAAGGTTTGGAAGGATGAACTCTCCATCCTGCTTCTGGTGCAGGGGCGCGCGTTAGTCCAGTTACTTCACTGGTTTTCAGAATGGCGCTGGCAAGATCCACTTGACTTTTCTGAGCGATACGCCATAAGTATGAAGATTCAAAAGTTCAAGTGTGAGCCCCCTTTTATGTTGTCTTCCTAAACTGTGATCTGTCCTTTATTTCAGGTGCAGAATGAAGGCGATGAGTTGAGGGGTTAAATTGCCGATGGTAAACTCAGGTGAGTTAGTAATGAAGGCAATCCCTCTAGATGTCTTTATCATTCCCCAGTAATGTCTTTTGTCCTTTCCCCATAGGGGCCGGGGTGCGGTACCTGCCAACTGAGCGGCGCCGACCCGAAATGTGGAATGGTTCACCAAGAAAAGCCAGTAAGTATTATGGCAGTAAATTAGGCTTTCCTCCGTGTTCCTTCTGCTCACCTTGTGTCTCTTCTTCTCTCCCCGAGGCGCAGAGATGAGGCGACCTGTGCTGACAGCCGCGATGGAGCCGGGAGATGTCTCGAGGACAGGTGAGTGAAGAGCGGCGCTGCAGAGAGCAACGCGATGCTTTTAAATGGAAGACCTTCTTCAGGAATGCTGGAGTGAAGGTTCCGGATGCAGGTAAGAAGTTTGAATAACTTCGTGGTTTTCACCTTTTTCTTCTCTTCTTTCCTAACAGGTGTTCCAGGTTCAAGGCGGGCGTGGCTGGAGTCCAGGTGCAGGAGAAGACTCGGTGAGCGTTCAGCTGCTGGCATGCAGAACAACGCGAAGCGTAAGCTACTGTTTGGGTGTGGCTTATATAGCCCCCAAAGTAGTTCCTGGTAAGTATCCTTCTCTGGCCCCGCCCGAGTAAAAAATAGTCCCATGAAAAAAATAGTCCCTTTCAGGTCTCAGGGAGGCCTGGATCTTGCAGCATGGTCTGCATCAGGTAAGTGCACAAAACACCTCTCTTTATGAGCCTGACGCCTATGGCGCCAGGACTGATGCCCAACATGAGCCTGGCGCCAGAGGCGCCAGGACAGAGTCCAAAGAGCCCCTATAAGGAGCCGCTGGGCTTTTACCCGGGGGCATGATGCCTGCTCCCGGGGGTGCTGGGCCTGGCCTGGTGCTCCGGGGGTAGGCATCATGACAGTAACATTCCAATGTCAATCAAAACACTCACTCCAGATTCCATTATGAAGCAGGAGGAAGACAGATCCTTACACTGTGCGCAGACAATGGCCCACCCTTCCGAAGCGGAGGGTTCGCTGAGTATCTCCAGAGCCTGGAGGTACGACATTGAAAGGTGACAACTGTGTGGCCTAGAGCAAACGGTGAGGCAGAGAGGATGATGCAGACCCTCAATAAAGTATTTTGCATTGCACATGGACAAGGGGAATGTGAACGGTAATCCCTGTACCAATTTTTATCAGAGTATCGCACCACCCTCCACTGCTCGACTGGTGTCCCGCATGCAGAAGCCCTCTTCCAGCGATGCCCAAGGGGACTGTTTCTGGATCACTCACTACACAGCCGTGGGGTAATCAATGATGACCATGTGCTCGAAAGAAGGAAATAAGCTAATGAGAGGGAAAATATCTGTAGAGGATTATGTGATCAACATCTGAAAGTAGGAGAAAGGGTGCTGATACGCTCCAGACACCGGAAAGGGAGAATGTCTGTTACCCATGAGCCGACCCCAATGGAGGCGGTAAAGACCAATGGAACTATGATTACTGCATTAGATGGCCGAGCCACAGTGACGAGAAATTCCAGCTTCTTCCAAAAGATTGTGGGGTCAACTGAAGAAGGAGGAGGTGACAGTCCAAGCAATGAAAGGAGAATGGAACTCCTGTGATGGCCAGGTCTATAGAGGGAGGAATCAGGTCCAGGGGAACCATTGTCCAGCGATAGTGAAGCTGGATCAAGGGGGAGGCACAAGTATGAGAGCAGAAGATTCCGGAGGTGAAAGGCCCTATACCATGAGAGAACGCCGAAGACACACGCCTACCTGAAAGACTTTGAAATGAATCTCCCTTAATATGGACATCTGTCAGTTAAATGCTGTCAGCGATCAAAACGTATTTATGTCATGGACTGTTTGTTTCCACCTGTTGTGGCCATGTAATAGCAATCTGTTTGTGGTGGTTAATTATTAAAAAAAGGAGGAGTGTGATGTGTGCTCCTTTAAGTACGTCATGACGTATTGGTTCACAAGGAAAAGTCAATAAATGGGAGTGGCCTGCGGGATATAGTTTAGTGTAGACAAGGCCCCCGAGCAAACAAGGTAGTGTCTGTCGCTGATTCTCGGGCTGATGGGGCTCATCTAGATACTGCCCCGCCACCACCACACAAGTGACCATGCCCACGTGACAATGTTAGGGTGCAATGAGAGCAAGAGGAAGTTTACTTGTTCTCCTTTGCCCTGCACGTGTTTTGTTTTACAGCTGTGCAGAGCTCTTTTGTACTGCTTCATTGGGATATTCTTCTGCATTCTGCTGTTCCTTCATGGGTAAAACATTGTTACATTGATGGTCATTTTTTCAATGGTTTTTTTAAAGAAAGTATTTAAGGAAAAAACTAATCGTAAAATATAGGGGGATGGGAAAGGACACATAAGGGGTAGGGGTTTTGGAATACGTAAAATACAATAGATGAGGGGGGCTTGGAGAGGGAACATCCACAAAAATAATGTTTAAAACATTTAGATGAGTGTTATCATTGAAACAAAATCAGAAGGAAACCCATCGGAAAAAAGACCGTTGATGCAATAACATAGAGCCCGTTTCATGACGTCTTTGGAAAATGAAAGTCAGCCAGTGGCGTAACACAAAATGTGGGGCCCCCCCTGCGAGCCATGCTGAGGGCCCCCCCCACCCCACTCAGCAACAAATCAAGGGTCGCGCCACACTCTGGGCTGGCCTAGATTATCACACATGCGCAATACGCACAAACGTGCTGCTGAAGGAATATGCTGCACACTGCACTATGAGAAAGATATAAATATGTTTTAATATAATATACACTGCACTTTCTGAGAAAAATTACCTAAAAATCCAGAGTGTTTGCAATTGTTTTGTAGGATAACACCAATCCAATAGATGCAAGTCACCAACAGTGCACATGAACATTAATGCTTTGCTACAAAAAATGCCATGCCACAATGAAAACATGTCCAACTGGCTGCACAATGTAGACAGGTGTAGACCCATAATAACAATATAGTAAAACTTGCCAGGCCACATTTAGACCTATCTAGACTGGTTGCACCAAAATGCCAGTCGAAGCAATAACACTCATCAAGAAGAGAACACACATTCGAGCCTGTGTCTCTGTGGCCTCTAACAACACAGCCAAACTCTTTAAAATCTGAAAGGAACTGGTCAATCCTGTTGCGGTCTTTACCTCTCCTGTTCCCTCCCAGGCCCCCTGTATGGCTCTGTCATCTCATTTCTCAGCTAAAACCAGGACATCCTGTGCTCCGTCTCCTCTTCCTCTCCCTCTTCCTCTCTTGGCCCCCCTTTGGCCACCTCTACTTCTTTTCCTCCTTTCTCCTCTTTCTCTCTGACAACACCTGACAAGGTTTCTAGACAAGTCCGATCTATGAAAGTTTCATCCAAACAGGTGCTCTCCTGCTACACAAGAACCATCAAGAACCATATTAACAACCTTGCTCCAGCCTTGACTAATTTCTGTAATCACTCTATCGCCACTGGAACGTTCCCCTCTCCAGTTAAGCACTCCCTTATGCACCCAGATGTCTGCCGATCATACCTGCCCGGCAAACTATTGCCCAATCTCCATCACCCCTTTCCTGGGCAAACTGTTGGAAAAGCTGGTCATCTCCCAGCTTACTCTCCACACGGAATCTGTTGGTTGTCTCCATGACGATCAGTCTGGCGTCAGAGCTGCCAGAGGCACGGAAACTGCTGTCCTGAACACCTGTGAAGATCTGCTCTCTAAACTTGATTCCAGCATTCTTTCTGCTTTTATCCTCCTTGATCTTTCCTCTGCTTTCGACACAGTCAACCATGCCATCCTGATAAATCCTGATCAATCGACTCCATGAGAACCTGGGCATCATGGATCAGGCCCTTGAGTGGCTGACCTCTTTCCTCTCGGACTGCCCCTCCCAGGTCCAACTTGGTCCCCTTCTCTCCGCTCCATCCTCTCACTCTGGTTTTTCAACATCTACGTGGTCCCTTTGGCCCACCAGATCTTTACATTCTCCTCTAACTTTCAGTGTTATGCGGATGACACTGTGCTTTCCTTCAGGCTCCCCTCAGACTCCTCTCCTCTCTCGCTCATTCCCGATTGTCTATCCGCGATTCAGGATTGGTGTGCCTCCAACGATCTCTGCCTTAATGTCAGTAAGATGGAGATCCTTCTCATTTGGACTCCTGCCCCTGCTTTCCCTCTCTCACTCTGGCTGCCCGCCTTGGGCCCTCTTCCTTTGCCTTCCTGTGAGGCAAACAACCCTGGTGTCATCTTTGTCTCCACTCTCTCTTTCTCTCCTCACATCTCGGACGTCGTCAAGAAGTCCTACTACCAGCTGCTCCTCCCCAAAGGGACCCTTCCCTTTCTCACTTTCCCCCAGAAGCTCACTGTCTCCAGAGCCCTGGTTCTCTCTAGGCTGGACTACTGCAACAGCCTCTTTCTCAATCTGCCTTCCTCTACTCTCCAGCTTCTGCAACTAATCCAGAACAGGACTGTAAGACTTGTCCTTGGCCTCAATCCCAGGGATCGTATCTCTCCAGCCCTGGAATCTCTCCACTGGCTCCCAGTTGCTACAAGTATCAAGTTCAAGACCCTTTGCATTGTCCACAAGGCTTTCTGGGCCCAGGGTCTGCACTACATCCAACACTCTCTTCCAAATGTTTTTCCTTATCGAGCCCTTTGCTCAGCTACCCACAACTCTCTAAGGGTTAGACGCTTCTCCAGGCAGATAGTGGGGGTAGATCTCTCTCCTCTGCAGGTGCCTCCCTCTGGAATAGCCTCCCTGACCCCCTCAAACTTGAGCCGGACCACCTGAAGTTCCGGAAGCAGCTCAAAACTTTCCTCTTCTCTTCTGCTTTCTCTCTCTCCCTCCCCTGCTGGCCTACCTGACCTACCTGTCTGCTGTACTGACTGGTTGCTTGGCTACCCTCAGAGTCTCACTGAGTCCAGACACTTTCTTGATCAGTTGCACTGTCTCTGGGCCTACCATGCACTTAGGGGCTGTAACTGTAACCCTACAGTCCCTTGTTCTCCTTGCACTACCCAGAGCCACGCTGCGCTGGCTGCACTTACTCAGAGCATTGCTGCCCTGTTTCTCCCTCCCCTCTCCCTTGCACTTCCCCCTCCCTTTCCCCTTGCACTTCTCGTTCTCGCACTTGCACAATCTGAATGACACAAGGCCTAGTAAGATTGTTTGTCTTGTCCTCCCTCTATCTTCCCTCCCTTGTCTTGTCACGCCTAGAAACACTTGTGTGCAGGCGTGTTATAAATGACTTATATCATATAATTTGATCACAGATGCCCAGAAAAATATACAATTCCACAGAAAGAAACGGCTAGACTGGCAGCACCCAAATGGCAGTCTAGCCAGGTAATTCACTTAGCAGGACTGCTTTATCAGAAATGCCCAGTTAAATCTTTTTTTACCAAACTGAGGAATGACTAGACTGGCTGCACCAAAATGCCTCTGTAGCCACTAATACCACATATCATGACTGCTTAGCCTGGACATGGACAGCCATCATTATTTGTCATACAATCCTGCCCCCCCACACATCCCCTCTCCCTCCCACCCCAACCTCCAAAATCAGCTCCTTGGCCCAGAATTACCTCCACATCCCTCTTCCTTGCCCCAGAGCTTACGGTTGAGGCTCCTTGCCTCATAGGTAAGTACTGGGATGAGGAAGAGTGGGACTAGGAGTAATGTAGATTACAGGTAGCTAAGTCAGGCATTGCCTCCATGTACCTCTACCTCATCCCAGTAATTGTGTATGAGGCAGAGTGCCTTATACACAAGTACTGTCTCATATAGACGACGAGGAAGAATAGGGCTAGGAGTAATGAAGATTATCAATAAGTAATCCAGGCATTAAACACAAGTATTGGTGCAACACCACTGAGATGACTGGAATTCAGCATGCCCCCCACCCCTCCACCCCTGAAATTGTGGGCTATGTAGACTGGACCTGGCTAACCTTCAGAGCAGTTGCCAGACAGAGCATGACACAGATGTTAAACAGCACCTGGGTTTCGCTGTTAACAAGAACCCAGCAATTACTAACATAAAGCATTTCAATGTTTGTACCTGCATTCAAATGCCACATTTTTTAGGCAATTGAAATCGTGATGTGGGTTTAATACTTGCATGCCAGGGGAGTGATTGGAAGGGTAGAGAGGGAACAGGAAACCACTCATTCTCACAGCAGTCCATAAGTGGATGCTTTCAACCTTAAAGGAGAGAGTTAACCACTTGTAACATTGAAGCTGCACTAGAATAGTCTCATTAAAATGTGTAAAGAAATCAGATGCCCCAAACAAATGTTTGTCCCTCCCCCACCACCCATGAAGTTAGCGCCTCTCCCAAAATTTGAAGGGTTAGCCTGGGTTTTGTTGCACCCCTGAACGCAAGCACACACACCATTCACTATATACACACATGCACACCCAGCCATCCATAAATTTAAGTGTGCATCCTTTCACCATGCTGGCACACCCAGGCAGCCACCCATACATTTAAGTGTGCATCCTTTCACCATACAGGCACACCCAGGCAGACACCCATACATTTACGTGTGCACCTTTTCACCATACAGGTACACACGCACACGTCATGGGGTTGAGGGGAGCCCTAACACTTAAAAAAAAATTACAACCATGCCGGACTGGAAACAACGGTGCCGGTAAGCTTACTGGCACCGTTGTTTCCAGGCCGGCATATTACAGCTCTGCGGGCGGTTGCCGTCCTGCCCGCAGGTAAAACCTGCCGGGCAGAACGGCACCCGCCAGCGTAGTCTTCACGGAAGCACTGGCACCGTTATTAACAGTGCCGGTACTTTTGTGGTACCCATTGCTATAGAGTCCGATAGGACTTTTTGGAAATGGGTACTTATCATTTGCCGGCGCCTGACTTCCCAGACCGCCAGGGTTGTAATCCCCTGGTGTTACGGAAATTCGGGCGCCAGTAAATCATTATGGGTCCGGCAGCAACCTGCTGGTAGCATCGGCACAGTTACCGCCAAACCCATAATGAGGCCCATCATTTATTTTTGAAGTCACTCTGACTACATAAAGAAATTATTTCTGTTAAGGACCGAACCATAACGGAAATCATTTCTTTGTGAAGGAAGAGTGACTTCAAAAATAAACTATTTCTTTTTGAAGTCATAGGGCTCCCCCGGCCCCATGACATGGAGGCCTCCATCCTAGGGTCTTCCATGCCATGTGGAGGGCACAGCCTTCAGACTTCAAAAAGAAAGTTTCTTTTTGTAGTCACTCTGCCTTCATAAAGAAATAATTTCTGTTACTGAAATAATTTCTTTATAAATGCAGAGTGAATTCAAAAAGAAAAAAAAATGTGGGGAAAAAAAATATTTTTCTTTTTTTTTCTACAAGTGGGGCCCCCTCTCAGGACATGTTCTGGTGGGGCCCCCCGCACAGCAGGGGCTGCGGGGGCCCCTATTACGCCAGTGAAGTCAGCGTTTTGTGCTGGATCATTGGAAGGGCTGGATGCAGAACGCATACCACTCAATTCACATGCTTTAGGTTTTGCCGGATGTCACACGCCCTGCAATTATTTTACTCAGACGACAAGCCCCCTACATGCCCAAACACTTCTCACCCGGCACAAATAAAATCGTCCGTTTTCACCTGTCCTGAGGACCCAAAAGGTTAAGATCTATGCAGTACCTCTTCCTCATTTTGGCAGCGCTTTTGGCACCGCTTTTGGCGCCGCTTTTGGCACCGAGTAACACCAAAGGTGGCGGAAAGAATCAGGGCCTGCAAAAAAGCGTGTGAAAAGTACATGGGTGCAAATCATCATTTAAAAGAACGCCAAAGGAGCCCCCCCACCCATGTAACTGCATGCGACTCATGTGGGGATGAATGTACTGGAGGCCATAGGGCCTAGGAGCATGAAGGATTTGAATGGCATGCACACCCAGCCAACTGTACGAAAAACCCTGTCATTGCTGATAAAGCTGTCAAAGGTGTTCACAATTTAGTAATTTGCATTGATTGATCTGGCATTGTTGTGTGTGCATGGAAGTGACAGTTGCTAAGACACTTCCTTCATATGTATCCGCACAATATTTGCATTTGTTTATGTTTTCACAATGTAAATATCTACTTATGCAGGCAAAGAAGATCATGCGAGCCAGGAAGATAACACCATTGAAGAGGACCTGCAAGAGGATGAAGACACAGAGCTTTTGCCTGATGCCCTAGGAGAGAAAGGCATAATGTTATTGGAGGTAAGAGATAACCATGGTAATGGAATGTCTGCTAGAAGAGTGCTGGCTGGGTGCTGCTGATGGTGTCATCACCTACGGGCAGGAAACTACAATCCCATCACCACAGATGGTGGCCATCAAAGACAGATCAGAGCAGATCCTGCAGTCTGTGACTTTGGGTGGCAGGTGTTAAACAAGCCTGATACCATACTTGAGTTTGGTTTCTAAGCAGGGATGCGTGATTGGAACCTCTGTTGCTCTGCATAGTCTTGATTGCAAGACCAGAACGTTGCCTCTGTGCTATCCTCTGTTCACGTGACTTTCAATGTGGATAATATGTCAGCGTTAAACAAGCAAAGGCAGCTGGTGAAAGGTGTTGGTAGATGAACAGCCACAGTCACCAAAAGGAGGGAGACCAACCCTGCCCTCTTGACAGAGTTGTGTACCACGAACTCGGCCACAAAAGAAAGTACACTAAGGGCCTGATGTATACAATTGGGCAACACCTGGCAACAGCAATCACTGATCATCACATACCCACTGAAAAACAAAAAAAAGGAATTTTCTTCAAATGAAGGAGAAAAGTTGCCATCTGCAAACACCTTGAAACCTCTCCTTGGTGAACAGGACATCGCGTCATCCTCAAGCGGTCCTCTGCAAATTGACTAACAAAACTAAGAAGTCAATGTGATTAACAAGGTGTAAGAGAAATGTTGGTTGTTTACAGTTCCTAGTTATTGATTGTGTTTTCATTCACCATATAGGTGCAGGAGTGGGCAGAGCCTACAATGATTCCTTATGCGAATTCAGGATGAGCAGAGACACCCTTAGCACTTTTTAAACAACTTTTGTAAGTGGTGTACCATTTATTTTACAGAGCTAGCAAAGCAGGTGCAGGACTATGCATGGTCACTGTGTGTCATAGCCCAAGGCCCACACGCATGGAGGCCCCTGCAGCGACCAGTTGCCATGTGTACACAGATCAACACGAGTTGTATTCAGGAGGGGTTGTGCTGTTTTCGGGCACACGGCTCTTTTGCATCTCCCAATAAGGCCGTGCTGTGATGCTCAAGTGACAGATCCTCCCTAGTCAGGCCTCACAAATACTTGCCCACTCATCATTCTCTTTGTGATAACAGGACATGTAAAGCAGACGCTATTTATAAGTGACGGGCCTTTAAGTAATCATTGTTTTGGACAAGAAATTCTTAACATTTCGGTGGAAAAAACTGCAAAGGTCCTTTTTTATTGTGAAAGCACGAAATTGTGAAAGTAAAATTAGCGAAAAGTTTATGATAAAGGCCTGTGGTTTTCAGGGGTTTATCTTCCAACTAGAGTTGTGCAGGATATGTTTTGGGGTGGCTCAAGACCTTTCTCTGCAAAAAGGCAGCTACTATCCAAGTGGTGAAAAGGTTAGTGATGGAATGTATTCCCTGCTTTGGAGTGGTCCCCAGGTTATGGCACAGAGTGATAAGAGCTCCCACTTGACTGGCCAGGTTAGTACAGATATCATTGCAGCCCTAAGTATCACACAACATTTACACTGTGCTTATCATTCTTAGTCCAATTGTTGTGTAGCATACCCACTCCTAACATCCATCCTGAGGGGTGAGGGCAGGAGCCCCCCCAGCACCCCAGCCCAGCAGAGGTTCCCGTGGAGAAAGAGGAAGCGAGCGCGCCGAGGGACAGGGCCTGCCTGACCCCGTCCCAACAAGTGCCTGACTTGCCCATGCCGGGCGCATCGCGGCACGAAAGCGAGGCTAAACCTCGTTTTCACTGCAGGAACCGCCGGCAGGCGGATCGCCGGCCAACCCAAAGGCCATCCTAAGGCCTGTTGTGTGCCTCACACCCCCCCACTCCTAACATCCATCCTGAGGGGTGAGGGCAGGAGCCCCCCCAGCACCCCAGCCCAGCAGAGGTTCCCGTGGAGAAAGAGGAAGCGAGCGCGCCGAGGGACAGGGCCTGCCTGACCCCGTCCCAACAAGTGCCTGACTTGCCCATGCCGGGCGCATCGCGGCACGAAAGCGAGGCTAAACCTCGTTTTCACTGCAGGAACCGCCGGCAGGAGGATCGCCGGCCAACCCAAAGGCCATCCTAAGGCCTGTTGTGTGCCTGTTTGGAGCCTCAGGAGCCAGGGGCCACAAACTCTGCCCGTGCTGCTCCAGGCATCACAAACACCTTGTGTAATCACCTTGTTTGCCTCCGGAGCCTCGGAGCCAGTGTCTACTCGGACCTTTAATCTTTTGTGAGTAAAGGGGATACCCTCAGTTTACACTATTGTGCTCTCTGGTATGTCTTCTGCTATTCCGCATTCATAAACATTTGAACTCGGTTTCTTTCACCTTCGATAACTGTTTGCTACATACGCTTATGCTTCCAACTCCGCCGCCTCTATGCGATACTGCTGCCACCTCTTTAATAGTACAGTCATTTTCAGCCCCTAGTGCTTTATGCCTCATGACTGCTATTGGCCGTGCCCTTTGGTCGCTAACTGACCACTGCAATTATGCTGTGCCTTATGGTCGCTAACGGACCACTGCACTGTATTGTGCCTTATGGTCGCCCAGAGACCACTGTATTATTGTGTAGTGCCTTATGGTCGCCCAGAGACCACTGTATTATTGTGTAGTGCCTTATGGTCGCCCAGAGACCACTATATTATTGTGTAGTGCCTTATGGTCGCCCAGAGACCACTGTAGTATTGTATAGTGCCTTATGGTCGCCCAGAGACCACTGTATTATTGTGTAGTGCCTTATGGTCGCCCAGAGACCACTGTAGTATTGTGTAGTGCCTTATGGTCGCCCAGAGACCACTGTAGTATTGTATAGTGCCTTATGGTCGCCCAGAGACCACTGTATTATTGTGTAGTGCCTTATGGTCGCCCAGAGACCACTGTAGTATTGTGTAGTGCCTTATGGTCGCCCAGAGACCACTGTAGTATTGTATAGTGCCTTATGGTCGCCCAGAGACCACTATATCATTGTGTAGTGCCTTATGGTCGCCCAGAGACCACTGTATTATTGTGTAGTGCCTTATGGTCGCCCAGAGACCACTGTAGTATTGTGTAGTGCCTTATGGTCGCCCAGAGACCACTGTAGTATTGTATAGTGCCTTATGGTCGCCCAGAGACCACTGTATTATTGTGTAGTGCCTTATGGTCGCCCAGAGACCACTGTATTATTGTGTAGTGCCTTATGGTCGCCCAGAGACCACTATATTATTGTGTAGTGCCTTATGGTCGCCCAGAGACCACTGTAGTATTGTATAGTGCCTTATGGTCGCCCAGAGACCACTATATTATTGTGTAGTGCCTTATGGTCGCCCAGAGACCACTGTATTATTGTGTAGTGCCTTATGGTCGCCCAGAGACCACTGTAGTATTGTGTAGTGCCTTATGGTCGCCCAGAGACCACTGTACTATCACTCTCAGCCCAGTATCTGACCTCGGTTTTTAGACCTACATCTGACCGTCGCACTTAGCCCAGTATCTGACTGCTACTCTTAGACTAGTACGTCACTGCTGCATTAATCTCGCCAAGTATTTGAGAACTGTACTCTGCCAACTCTGCCCCGTATCCATCCACGGCAACTAATTCCAGCCCACCTAGCTCAGCTAGTAGTAACAGTATGTACTTCCACATGCCCAACCCAGTTCACCTTGCACAATTCTCCAAACTGACAATTATCCTTACCATCATCTACACGACCATGCCTACAGTTCTGCCTACAGAGGGCCTTAGTGCCCACATACAACTCATCTCTAAACCCTGCAACTTAGAACAAAGGAAGCTTAGACTCCGGGCTCGACTACCTAAAATATTCGAACCTATTACTAAATATAACATTAACCTAGAACACCTCCGACCCAAAATATGCCGACCACTGGTAACCACCGCCCCTCTCAGACACCAACCACACCATAAAATCAATAAACTTATAGCCAAACCCCCGCTCACAGCACAGCTAGAACCTGAACTAAAAGCTGCTCTAATCAATGCCAGATCATTAGTCGCCCATGCCACTGACATAGCAGATATCATACGGGATAATAGCCTTGACTTCATTGCCATTACTGAATCTTGGCTCCACGATGCAGCAGGTCCGGCTCTCACTCTGGCAGTCCCAGAGAATTATACCATTCTCAGAGCTGACAGACCAGACTCGCGCGGTGGAGGAATTGCAATTATCGCCAAATCTAATCTCTCTATGAGAATCACACCCACACCCTCCCTCAAATCCTGCGAGCTTCTCTCTATCAAATTACCGACTGCAAACTCCCAAACACTAAATATCCACCTTATCTATAGACCCCCTGGCCCCGTCAGCACCTTCACTGAAGACATCACCACTGTTATCTCTGAGAAGGTAAAAGAATCCTCCCAAACACTAGTACTAGGAGATTTCAATCTAGGGCTCAACGATATCAACGACCATCATGCTACTGCCACAGGCAATACTCTGTCAGTGCTAGGCTTCACGCAGTTCGTGAATACTTCCACACATATCAAGGGAAGAACACTAGACTGGATTGCCAGTCACAACTGCTACCCCTCTATAACAGCCATCACCCCCCAAATATGGTCTGACCATTACCTTATCTCTTTCACCCTCAACACCAAAAGACCCATAGTCTTAACACCCACGCCAGCCACACCCACCTTAACGAGAAACAAGAAAAACATTACAGCCGACAATATTCTGCCCCACATCCTACCCAAACTAAATTCCCTACCTGACCACTCTGACCCAGGCATCCTAGTGGATGCATTCAACGCAGCCATGTGCTCTGCTCTTGACAGTATTGCTCCATTTAAACTTCGGATCAGTAAACCCAAAAAGCATTTGAACTCATGGTTTACACCCCACCTAAAAAACTTAAGACTACAGAAGAGAAAATGCGAAACAGCTTGGAACCGACTTCCGACCGCTGAAAATAAAACTAACTTAATTAACATCTCCTCGCAATACAAAAGAGACATCATCCTGGCCAAACAAGAAACCTATAATAATAGGATCTCCCAATCCAACTCCAGCATGAAGGAGCTATTCTCCATCCTAAAGGAACTGGAAACTCCTATCACAGTACAGGATGACTCCATCAAAGACAAAACTTGGTGCACAGACATACAACTGGCACTAACCAACAAAGTATCCAACCTCCAAACAAAAATTGCCCTAAAGAAAGCCTCTCTGCCAACTCAACCTCTGATAGTCAAAATTCCCACATCCAACAACCCAGAATCCACCCAATTCCGTTTCTCCAAGGTCTCAGTAATTGAGGTAGAGAAGACCATTTTGACTCTCAAACCTTCTAATTGCAAAGGCGACCAATGCCCCGCACAACTGATCAAGGATGCGGCTAGGGATTTAGCCCCCTTTATCACAAAACTTATCAATGCCTCCTTTACTACGGGCACCATCTCCCGCAACCTAAAGGAATCTTGGGTACTCCCCCTCCTAAAAAAGCAAACATTGGACCCCAACATTCCTACTAACTACAGGCCCATCACCACGGTTCCCTTCCTACTAAAAATATTAGACAAGGTAGCATACACCCAAATCCAGAACTTCCTTGAGATGAACCATCTCCTCGGCACCCGCCAATCCGGTTTCCGTCCGCAACACGGCACAGAGACTGCCCTTATCGACCTAAAAGCCCAAATAGATTCACTCAGAGATGAGGGAAAACTAGCTCTCCTCCTCCTTCTAGACCTCTCAGCCGCCTTTGATCTGGTGGATCATAAAGTCCTATGTAATCACCTGGACTCGGCTGCCCACTTCTCAGAGGAGGCTATAGTCTGGATTCAATCATTTCTTAGTGACAGGACTATGAGGGTGTTCTCCCCTGCAGCGGCAGCAGACCCTATCCCAATCACCTGCGGAGTGCCCCAGGGATCCTGCGTCTCGCCGACACTCTATAACATCTTCACCAAGCCACTCTTTGACGATCTTGATAATCTGGGTATCACCTACACTAACTATGCAGATGATACTCAGATTCTCTTACCACTTACTGGGGATTACGTCGAAGATCTGGCTCTGGTGAATAGAGTCTATAGCATCGTTCAGGCATGGATGGCCAACCATGGCCTATGCTTGAACGATGACAAAACAGAGCTCATCATCCTGGGCACGGCAGCCCGTATCTCCAAACTTAACCAAAACTACTCCGCCTTCATCATCGATGGCAACACTATCAAGGTCGCCAGAGAAGTAAAAACCCTAGGTTTTTACCTTGATGCGACACTATCTTTCACCAAACAGGTGAACTCACTGTCATCATCCACTGCCTATACATGCAAGTTAATACGAGCTGGGAAACCATTCCTTTCAGAGGACAGCTGTCTTATTCTAGCTAGAGCCCTCATTTTATCGAAATTAGATTATTGCAACGCCCTCTACATAGGGACTACCAAACAAATCATCCACAGAATCCAAGTGCTCCAAAACAATGCACTTAGAGCGGCCCTAAGTATCCCCAGAAGTGCACACATTTCAGAAATAAGACGAAAACACAAATGGCTTTCCACCCAAGAAAAAATCAACCTTAAATCTGCGTCCCTTATCCACAAATGCCTAAACAACAAAGCTCCCCGATACCTCTCAGAACGCTTCAACAGGAAAAATCCAACGAGACTCACAAGGACAGCCAGCCCCAACTGCCTCCTAGTGCCCAGATTCAAACTAGCCACCATTGGAGGTTCCAGTTTCCCAGTTAAGGCAGCACAGTTATGGAACTCCCTACCCCTTGCACTCAGATCTGACCAAACCTTCAATAACTTCAGAAAGAACACCATAAAATGGCTTATTGAGAATGCGACATAGCGTATGTCACTTTATACGTAATGTCTTCTTATAATGTTTGTACTAACCTGCTTTTACTGTTTGATCGCCATAGATTTGACTGTTTAGCTACGCCTTATCTGCACTTGCACTTGCCCTACCCTGCAGATTCGAAATGTCCACTATGCCTGTAACCTGTAACGTTAACTAATCTGTAACCTGTAAACGTTAACTAAGCTGTAAACCTCCTTGTTCTCTTGCGCCCTGCTACCCTAGGGTCTGGTGCGCACAATAAATAAATAAACAAACAAACAAACAAACAAAAGGGTGACATCAAGATGAGACTGCTGAGGATTTGTCAGGAAAATGGTTTGAAGAGGCTAGAAGTGTTGCCCTTGCTCTGCCTCACATTCACAATGCCACTTGTTAGCATGGATTTTCAACACATGGAATACTTACACAGCAACCTATGCAAATGGCCAGAAACCCCTCCACAAGGTCTCTGTGAGATGAATCTCCACCTTGAGGATGATGGGAATTTGAAGAATTGTACATCTCTAGAGGTCTGTGAAGGCTGTCAGATCAATATATTTGCAGGCAACTGAGGCTCTACCTGAGGTTCAAGATGGACCCTGCCTCTTGCTAAGACAGGGATCTGAGTCTACACCCTTGTGCTTGAGGAGGTTTGCACTGTAGCAAAGGTGCCATGTCCCAGATCAGATGCTCTCTGGGAACATTCATTGTGGACGCATGCCTCAACATTCAAAAAGATTTTTGCGGCACGAATTCCCAGAGCTGCAGGCATCATCTCCACAAAGCTTTTCCACCAACTACTCCTGCTAGAGGGGCTGAACCACCGCACTCATTGAAGGCCAAGCAACCTCTTAAGCTTATCCTGCAGCAGCGACCACTTCTTTGTCGAATACTGTTGAGACTGTCCAGTTCCCAGCACCAAATCCAACTTCAACGTTACCTGATACTCCAGTCTCATCTCCAGTGAGTTTGTGCATTGCTGAAGAAGGTGATCCCCTGCAAACTCTTGCTGCTTGAGGTGGTGAGACAACAGCCTTGCATAGGTACAGCTTCCACCATTGCTGCCAGTCGTAATTTGTTTGCATTTCTATGTGATTTAAACAATGAAGTTTGTTGCAGCAGACAACACACACTCCTGCTGCTCCCATTATGTTTGTTGAGGTGGTGAGAGGATGATGGGAAGAAGAAGGACCTGTATTGAACTTCTTTGTTCATGCTTTTATACATTCCTCTGTACAACATTATCATTGCTGTGTTTCTGCTGGTTATCGGAATTTTCATCTGGGTGCACGTGTGCAATTAATTATTAATAGTGCATGCAGATAGCAATGTTCCCACTCTGTCACATGTGCACTCTGATGACTACCTCTGTATATGCTTATCGCTGTTATTCTTCATGCGTGTGTTTATGTATGCTGCTTGCCAACTCCATAAAGCACTGTGGAGACCCATGGTTGATCATACAACATGGCTTTCTTTCATCCCATTATCCAGCTTCGAGTAAGGACTGTAGGTCCTTTCAGAATTGCTTGCCATACGTCCACAGACCCTGGTGTTCTCCACTAGATTGGAAGCAAGAACAGTGACCTATCTGCAACCTGGCAGTACGCCTGCATCCAGATGCTCATTGTACGCATGATATTGACTTTGGCTTCGCATTGGCACCTCTTTAATTTAGGGGACATTTTTCAGGATCCGAGACTTATTTCTATTTCAGACTTTCCTGTAAAGGCCATGGATCCTCATTTGAGTTTTCAGGACCCCTAAGCTTTTCCCACCTTCTGCATTAAAAATGAAACCCACTGCTATATGCTTGTCCTCTTTTGCAAATGCCATGAGTTATGTGAGGGTCTTATGAATCCTCAGAGGAGGGTGACCCAAACAAAAGTATAATATCACATGAATAGCTAGGTACCTGTCGTAAAATAACAAGTTTCGAGTAAGTTGGAAAACATTTTTAAAGTGGTACATGTTCAAGCAGGAGAAGGAGGAAAGAAATGATGTGTTTGATGCACGTTTTACATCATGGCATGTTAGCACAATTAGAATTGTAGATTGCTATGTGCTCTAGACTATGGAGAGGATATGCACTAAAAATGCCACAAGCTTCTGCCAGTTTGCAAGGATAAGCTTCAAAGTAAATTTTGTCACACACCTTGCCCGCACGTTATACCTGCTAAAACCGTAGGTACCTTGGTATACCTTGGTTAACGCACTTGTTGAATTATATTTTTGTTTATATTTTTTATGTGCGTTCATGGAGTAAAAAAAAAACTTACACATTGTCGCGCTTTGAAACTCTTGTGTACGAGCGCGATAGAAATAAAATATCAATCAATCAATCAACATAGATACCACAAAATTCAATAACACAAGCATTCATAAAATTACTAAACATTCATTTACTAGCAAGTGTTCCGATCTGACATTAATTCAGTTCAATACAATAACTTCTCTAAAAAAACAAAGCTTAATCCACTGAGGAAGCAGGTGGAATCCCTACTAGAAGGATGCGACCATGACATGACGGATCTAGAAGAGGAATGGGTAATAAACGAGCAGTCGCACGCACAGACTGGATTAAGACCATAGAGAAGATGAGAGCTTACAGAAGCTTCAAATTACAGTCGCAGTTTGACAAGCCAAAACATTTCCTTCCCAAATACCTCACCTGGTACCCATATCCTGGAATGAGGTTGGTTATTTAAGAATTTGCCTAAATTTGGTGCAATCCAACGAAGTGCTGGCTGTGAGAGAACAAGCTCAGCAAGCTCCAGAATGCAATTGGTGCGGGAGCCACATAGTCCAATCACTGAAACAAATTTTGACATCATGCTCAGCAACAAGAGAACTATGGGTATCTCTTGGGGTGCTTTGTTGCTAAGATGGAATGGCCAAATTCATTTTGGGAATGGTTGATAGCAGGGCACGAGACATTACTAACGATTGAGGTAGTTAAAATCCTAAAAGAGCTGAATTTGACCGAGAAAGACTGAAATAATACACTTAAGCATTCTTCTATGATGTGGAAAGCAAGAGTAAGGTCTGATCAAATGTAAGACAATGACCAAAATCAGTACAGACCCTTTTCCTTTTTTCACTTTTTCCACTCATGTATATTTACATTTTTTCACTTTTTAGTGTTGCTTTAAATGATAATGTAAGCAAGGTCATGTGAATCGTGGCAGGAAATGTGGTGTATAAATGAGTGATTTTATGCAAGTGTGTTGATAAAAGTCAAAAAGTCGACTAATGTACACAATAAATACATTTTGAAAAATAAATAAAGCTTAACATTTAATTCATGACTTTCATGAGATATATATATATATATATATATATATATTCAGTGAAAAAAACTTTGTTAAAGGGACGTTATGGTTAAGTTGCGCAACTAAAAACCTATGAAATTCAGTGAAAAAACTTTGTTAAAGGGACGTTATGGTTCCAAGTAAAACCGAAAAACCCTTGAAATTCGCCAGCTTTGGTAAGCTAAGCAACCAAAACTCGCGCCACCACCGTGCACTGCTAAGACTAACACCCAGGACATCAAAGATGACATCACAAATGTCATTGATAACATCACTGATGACATCACATGTCTGGTTCACTATTTTTTCTTTTGCTGACATATCTAGGTCAAATGGTTTTCTTCAGTAACAGTCAGAAACTAAGAATTTTATTTTATTTGTAGAAATATCCTTCTAGTAGGTTCTTACAGTAATTCCCTTAGAGTACAGTCACATCATATGAAACATATACATATGGGAAAACACAAGCTTGAAAGACAGCAATCCTTTTTGTGCATAAAGATAATCACTAGACTTATGAGCACTTTCTGATAGTTCTGTTGTTTTTTTATGGCTGTACTTTCCCTGTATATGGTCATATTTGTATACATTGTACTCACACTACTTTCCTTAGGGTCCAATCACATCAAGTGATACATATACATAGGGTAAATAGCAGCTTTGAAACAGAGCAATCATTTATTTGCATGAAACTAATCAGTTAAGTTATGAATTGTTTCTGCTACTACTTGTGCTTTTTTTGCTAACTTCACTTTCCCTGTATATACCCATATTGGTATGTGTTCTTGTGTCTTTGTGTTTTGTCTATAGTAATGCAATTATGTAATACATGGGTTTTATTAGCTACTTATTACATATTTCACAGTACACAAAAATCTATTAAGAAAACAATTATCATTTCATTATTCAACATATTAACATTACGAATATCATACCTTCATCTTGTACGCTGCACGCAATGTTATGTTTCTGTATGAGTAGCTTAGTATACTAGATAGAACCCCATAATAGGATGCTATTTATATCAATGCATCGTTCAATGCACTTATTAGGGTATATTTCTTGCAATGATTCTTGACACTTTTTTCGCAACATAATAAGAATCCCTTCTACACATATTTCATGAGAAGTACATACACATGTGATGTCATCAGTGATGTCATCAATGACATTTGTGATGTCATCTTTGATGCCCTGGGTGTTAGTCTTAGCAGTGCACGGTGGTGGCGCGAGTTATGGTTGCTTAGCTTACCATAACTGGCGAATTTCAAGGGTTTTTCGGTTTTACTTGGAACCATAACGTCCCTTTAACAAAGTTTTTTCACTGAATTTCATAGGTTTTTAGTAGCGCAACTTAACCATAACGTCCCTTTAACAAAGTTTTTTTCACTGAATTTCATAGGTTTTTAGTAGTGCAACTTAACCATAACGTCCCTTTAACAAAGTTTTTTCACTGAATTTCATAGTTTTTTAGTAGCACAACTTAACAATAATGACTTTGACTTTATATACATGTCATATGGAACTGACTAGATCTCTTCTCATGAACTTGATGTCCGCGAACTTATTTAATGTTCGCGGACATGTTCGGAGAACAGTACCACTACCTAAAAACTGTGGGGGGGGGTGGTGGTGGGGTATGTTTGATTGTTATATCATAATATAGGAACATTTAAAAAATTCAAAAAGCAGCACACAAACACATTATATATAGTAATACATAAGAAATGTAACCCATATATGTAACACACTAACCATTCATTTAAATACAATATGTTCTGAAATGGAATATACCACAAGAATATAAATTGGCTTCCAACATAATTACCTCACAGACACAACAGAACTGAGAACAAGACCAGACCCACTGAATACATAGGACTTATCTTACCAGAAATAGTAAGTGTACTTCATTTTACTCATATATTTATAAACTTTCTGTATTAGATTAAAACATATATTATCTTTTTTTTTTCTCACAGAAGTGTCTAGTACTCTGGAATGGCTAGAGGACAATTTCACACATGAAGAAATGTCACAAGATAGTGAAACTAATGGTAAACACTTTATAATATAAACCATTTATTTATTATTTTTTTTATATACATTTAACATATATATTATTTTTTTGTACAGAGCATACCAGAATAGAAAAAACTTCAGAAAACCCTGTTATGGATAACAGTCTTCACAATATAGAAGAAAAAATGGATGTATTGTTGGCTAATTTTAATAATTTAAAAACTTTTGTAGAAAATCATTTCAAACCAAAAACCTCGTACCATTGCCTCACATGTACTTGTCCCTCCTCACCATATCCCAGTCAATTATCCCCAAACCCTCTCCATAATCCAAAACTTTTGATGAGATTTCCATCCCTTCTTCACCTAATACCAATCATGTTGAAACCCCAAATTCTTCTGTTTTTGTTTCTGTTTCTGCCTCACCTTCTCTGTCATAAATTATTAATATATGTTAAATAAAGTTTAATTTTTATATTGTATTGTGAATAGTTTCCGTTTTTTTTTTTAAACAATAAAAGTGTCCGCGGACAGTGCGAGTGTTCTGAAATGTTCGTACATAAACGAAAATGGAGGTGTCCTGAAGAACACCACACCTGTTCTTACTGTTCGCTAGCAAGTTGAAACTGTTCTAAGAACACACGTGGTGTCCTGAAATGTTCGTAAAGAAACACAATTTAAAGTGTTCTAAAGAACACTATATCTGTCCGTAATGTTCGCTATCAACTTAAAACTGTCCTAAGAACACAATTGGTGTCCTGAAATGTTCGTAAATAAACGAAAATGATGTGTCCTGAACAACAGTACAACTGTTCGTAGTGTTCACTAGCAACATGAAACTGTACTAAGAACACACGCGGTGTCCTGAATTGTTCGTAAACAAACAAAAATTAAAATGTCCTAAAGAACACTATACCTGTCCGGTACTGTTCGCTAGCAAGTTCAAACTGTTCTAAGAACGCTATTGGTGTCCTGAAATGTTCGTACGTAAACGAAAATGGAGGTGTCCTGAAGAACACTATACCTGTTCGTAGTGTTCGCTACCCAATTGAAACTGTTCTAAGAACACAATTGGTGTCCTGAAATGTTCGTACATAAACTAAATTACAAGTGTCCTGAAGAACACTATATCTGTCCTTACTGTTTGCTACCAAGTTTAAACTGTTCTAAGAACACACGCGGTGTCCTGAAATGTTCATTTCACGTGTGACGCACTTTTAATTACTTCAGAACCCGAACAGTGTCCGTAGGACATCAATGCGCATGCGCTAACCAATCTCCGTGCACTTGGTGTCCTGTGGACAGGCGCTTCCTTCGCGGACTAGTTCGCAAACGGATCATATGACCGCGCCCACGCTCATCGTGTGTCCTGAAATGCGGACACTGTTCGTGTCCCCGAACAATTTAAAAGTACATTTTCAGTTAATCCATAATATTTTTCAATAAAATCTCACCATGGCACAAGTCCCACATAGCAATCTTGAGTTTCTATATACCTTTTGAAACTTTCCGATCCTTTTTTTGTGTTCGATCTGTCCGCGGACAGTGCGCATGTCCGCGAACCGCGCATAAGCACCCCTATAAAAGACCACGCCCAAGAGCTTATTCCCATTGTGTTTCTGGCTATTCTTCAGAACACAGTGATTTTTGCTGCCACCTGCAGACTACACCATCATCGAGATGGCATCCTTGGCTGCTGAACTGCCACTTGGTGCTGCACCTGCTTCAGTACCACCCCCACCCCCTCCACCACCACCACCACCTCCCCAAGGGCCTGAAGAGGGGAACAGGAGTGAGGATGCAGAGGAGGAAGAAGAGGATGATGAGAATGAGGTAGAGGAAAACCCTACTACCCACACTAGGCGTGAGTCTTGGGTGTGGCGGTTATTTACCATTCATGGTAATGTTCCTAAGGCTCGTGCGAACCGTGTTACCTGCAATGAGTGCAAAATGATACTCAGTCGCGGGAAGCACGGTAAGTACAGCTTTGGGACCACTACTATGAAGCGAAACCTGAGGTCATTTCACTCTGGGGCTATTCGCAGGGTTGTACCTTGCGAAGAACGTAGCAGGTTGATTTCCTCTACTTCATCCTCCGTTTCTGATCCTGTCACCACAAGGACCACCTCTGTGGGACAGCGTCTTTCTCAAGCTGCCTCACAGGCCATACAGAATGCTGATGACCCTTACCTTTCGAGGGTCACAGTTGTATGTATGTACTGTGACACAGTACTCTGCAGGGGGGAGCGACTTCGGAGTGCTTTTGAGACTATCGTCTCAGAGCACGAGAAGACCTGCTCACTACCCAAATAAAACCCACTCTACATCTTCCTCTCTCAGCTCGCCCTTTCTTATCTCTGTGGTTGGTGTCCTCCCCTTTACCCTCCTTTACCCTCCTCTCCTAGTGTGTCGTGTCTGAAAAACCCAAAAAAATACAAAATTACAAAAATCAAAAAAAAATAAGGCTCTTTTCAGAGCCGCCTTTCCCAGTTAAAAAATAGAAGTGAAAATAAATGAAGCAGGGCTCTTTGTATTTTTTAGAAGTTCGCGAACATTAAAAAAATTGGGTTGCTACTCCATCACAAACATTGTAATTTTCTCTGGAAAGAAGTGGTGGCTCTGAAAAGAGCCTTTGGGTGGTGTTTGTAAGTCAAAAATAGTAAATGCTTAACGTCTACTTCAAAATCGTTGTTGTAATTCCAAAAAAGGTCGCAATGCATTTTGTACATTTCTCAGAAAAATCTGATTGCCAGCATAAGTAAGATGGACTCCATCTCTGCGAAAAATGTATGTACTACAAAACATAATATTTTCATTGTGAAAAGAAGACATGCCAAAATCTCTTAGAAAGCCACAAACAGCCTTATTAACATTGTGCCTTGCTTTTTCCATTTGTGGACCAAATGAAGAAGAACGAAGCCACATTTGTCTCTGCGCAATCCGTGAAAATATCACTTGAGAATTAGGAAACATGTCCATAACCTTCCTAAGTCCTTCTTTCATAGCAAATTGCAAAAAAATTCCAGTCACATGTCCTAAACTGTTCCCTCCACAATGAATTACAATTATGTCTGGATGTTGCTCTGTCTCCAAAGTAGCACAGAGAGGTAGCAAGTCCAACCACTTCATTCCACATACTCCATGCCAGTGTACTTCCACATGTGGGAATCCAAGGTCTACAGCTACTCCACAGCTTTCTGCATGCACCTTCAACCAATGTACCCACAAATCTCCTAAAATCCAAACAATCTGTTTTCTGAAACACACAGCCATAGCTATCTTTTGTTCTCTCAGCAAAAACAGTATCTGAGAAAATCTCTCCTGGCACAACACACCCACCAAACTTTCCTGACCAATCCCTTTCAGTGCTTATTCTCATTTGCATGACTTCTGAACCCAAAAATCCCCGGATGTAACTCCCGATGTCCGCGAACTACCGCCATGTCCGTGGACATATCGTAACATGAACAGCCCTTCTACCATTTCCACTACACTCTCTCTGCCATTCCCTCATTGGATGTACCTCAAAAATCACATGACCATGCACCAATCACATTTAAGACCTCTACATCTAACTGCATCATCATAGATCAGCACTGCAAATGTACTCTGAATCTCCCGGAGTACAAGTGTCATATCATTGGCAAGCAGCATCTACCAGAAATACTGTACAAGTCTTCAAGATTTCTACTTGCAGCCCCATGCATATCCATATGCATGAACACAAACTTCAGGTATGCATATTTTCTGTATAGTAGATGAACACATTTTCAAACAGACTTTTACCTTGTCAAATCTGTAAAATGAATTTAATGTACTTTTTTCAATTTCCTAAAATCAACTATCACTTATAAACCTTTATACTTTTTACTTTCTTTAAACACACACACTCAAATCATGTTAAACTAACATTTTTTAAATGAAATATAGACTACATATATTCAAACAAAATTGCATGCAAACACAATCTATGTTTAAACCTTTATAAAAATACTTATACAATTTCATATTTTTTGTTTTTATTTATTTATTTACTTAATTACTTTAAATTAGACATGACATTGAGGCACTATTACCTACAGAAATAGTGGTATTCACTAATATATTATAAATTTCACAAGACATAGTAAAGATATTTTTTTTTGCTACAGTTAGTCATTCAATACAATTTGTTCATTAAGAACATATCATATGTACTGAACTGATGCAATGTATCTTATGTAAATAAATTAGTTTAATGGTTTTACAGAAGGCACTGAGGATTTCAATGAAAAAAAATCAATATCTAAATTAAAAACAGTGCTATATACAAACAAAGTTACTAATTTGAAGCTTTTACAATTGCAGTGAAGACCAGTTTCCTGAAAGATATCTGTTAATTTAAAAGAAAGTAAGTAAAATATCACCATAATATTTGTATTATTAATCAAATATACTATAACATTAATACAAGCTATTTCGGTTTCTAAAAATAGAGATTTTGTACCATTTTGTCCAAAAATTTCCATGTCTTAAACAGCGATTTACAGCCAGAATGGCCCACAAAATTCTATTTCTGAACACACAAATTACCCAACTGAACCACTACATTTTTCATATTATAGAACAAGCAACTGTTTTAATTGTATACATTAGATTTACTATTTGTACTTTTCCACACCACTAGCTTACTTTTTTTTGTCACCTGAACCCCAGTTTAGTAACACATAAATTCAAGAATACCTATCCCTACTAGTTTTAGTTCCCAATGCACAATCACACACCATTACATACATCTTTATCATCTTACTCAAACACTCATGCACACAGCACACATACATTCCAGAACACCCCAACCCATATCTTCTTTATTTTTTTCAACAGACCCTAAAGAATGCCTACCAAAAGTCTTGTCCGTAGAAAGCAACGCAAAAGTAGAGCAAATGAAAATAAAGGTGTCCAACATAAGCATCCATCTCTAGCAGAATTTGTAAAAAAAAGTTGAAACAAAACAGCTAATACAATCATTTACAACAACTTCGCTTCCTCTATCAAAATGTAAAACAAACCAAAAAACAATTAACAGAAAATCAGCTATCAGTACAGATAAAACTACTTTTTCAAATTTTAATATAGTGCAAAGTAAGCATACCAAGAAAAGTATTTTAGCCAAAATATACCGTCACAAAGTCCTTCAAAATCTTATAAAAACAGGAGAGAAATCAGGTTCAAAGATTAAAACCTATCGTAGGAAATTAATCTTAGAAGCATTGATGGATAGTGCAATTCTTCTCAAAAAAGAAATTTATTTATTTTACTGTTAAACAAAATGAAACCACTAACAAAACTAATAACTAAATTACAAAAAAAGACTTCTCAATAAGCGAAATATCAACAGAAAGAACTTTTTAAGTATCAGCGGAGGTGAATGGAATCACACTACAAGCACAGAACCATATTTTAATGAAGAAGCGTACAAACAAAAGCAAACTAATACAATTTACATACATAGCAGTGGTCGAGGTTATGAAAAAGTGAATAATACCATAATGGAACAAGAAGTACTTCTTACAAAAATATGCCCTGAAAACTTTTATTATTACTTATATTATTAATTACCCCTCCATTCAACTGAATCAGAACGTCTAGTGTACAAATGGCCATGCACGTCAATGTGTAAAATTCCCAAACAATGTTTCAAATCTTTACGCCAATTCCTCAATAAATATGTAAAAAGCAAAGACAAAATCAAAATTAAATTACTGCAAAATATAGATACCTGTCCAGTGCGCAAGTACACAGGACTACAAGGACATTCATTGGCCTGCATTACAGGGCCTACTTGTAAAATCACTTTCCATGATATCAAAAGGATATCAACGCATCATTCAACTATAAGAAATCTAGTCTATAAACTGTACTATGCTAAAAGTCCTGCTTTAGCACTAGCAAAGTTAAATAACATCCTTCTACATGGTACAGCAAAAGACCTACTTGAAGAAATTCACTATATCCAGAAAAAATATTTTGGAAGTGAAAGCCATTTACAGAATGAAATAGCTTTAAACCAATTAAGCAACAATTCTACACATGGCAACCTTTTGCTAAACACATACAAAAAAGAAATACTAAAATTTAAAAGTACATCAGCTGAAGTACCAAACCATGTATGTGTATGTTGCCGTAGAATTTTTTATAAAAGTAACACAAAAACTGTGGACCTATCATACAAAATAGAAGACAATGAAGATTCTAAATGGTTTGAATTAGCTCTCTACCTTGTAGCAGAAAACAAATATGAAATAACTGAGCCCTTAATACTTTGCAGTTATTGCACTACAAAACTTGACAACAACCAAACTCCTTCACGTTCTATCACAAATAATTGGGAATTATACCCAGTACCAAAACCTCTACAACAACTTAATTTATATGAGAGCATCATAATTCAAACAGTACTCCCATTTCAAGCAATAATACGCCTTCAACCAAAAACAGCAAAATTACCTCCCTCTGAATTGGTAAAAGGCATTCATGGAAAAGTAGTTTATTTACCATTAAATCTAAAAGAAAATGTGCATACTCTAGGAGTGCAACATCCAATGCAGCAATCTTTAATTATATTAGTAAATGGAGTACCTACAAAAGACAAAAAAATATGGCAACAGCTGGTAGATTTATATAAAGTTAGACAAGCATTCCAATATCTTAAAGAGAATAATGAATATTAAAAAGAAATTAATATTGAAGAAAACTTGAAAGATACAACTGAAATAATTCAAGAAACACAAGAAGCTGGTCAATTTGAGGTACTAGATCCTGCTACAATATCAAATACTTTAGACCATTATACAATTCATCCTTTGCACTGTAATGACACCGTACAAGATGTACTGGAAACTTACCAAATGCGTCAAACAAAAGGATCGCCAATCAGTATATGGGAAAAAAGTATAGAAGCACGTGCTTTTCCTCTACTCTTTCCTACTGGCAAAGGAGTAAGGTATGATGATAGACCTATTCAAATATCATCTTCAGAATACCGCTAATTACGGATGTATTCTGAAGATCCCAGATTTAGACAAAATGTGGAATACATATTCCACCTACTCTTTGAAAGTGAACTAGCAACTTTATGGTACGGAGTTGCACACATATTAAAATCAGGATCACACTTTCAAAATATGACAGCTACACAATTATTAGAGAAAGTGCAACAACAGGATGAGGTTTTACAATCAAATATTACAAATCTATTAGCAAATATGCGTGGTACTAAAGAGTACTGGTTTCGACGTCATGGAGATGTACGTTGTATGATCAGAAACCTTGGCCCACCCACTTGGTTTGTTACATTAAGTTGTGCAGAATATGCATGGGAAGATTTACATGATTTCCTACGCATATCAAATAAAAACAAAACAAACATAGATATTCTAACACCTGGAGAACTTTGTTCTTTGGATCCTGTTAATGTTTCAAGATATTTTCACCATCGCTTCATTGCTATGCTACATTTTATTTGTAATAAAACTGTTCCTCCCCTTGGAGAAGTGCAACACTTCTTTTGGAGAAAAGAATACCAAGCCAGAGGAGCACCACATATCCACATGCTTTTATGGATTAAAGATGCTCCTAAATTTGGTCAAGACAGTGATACCACTGTTTTACAGTTTATTGAAAAATATGTCACTTGTGAAATTCCATCAGAAGCTACAAATAGTGATCTTCGTGCACAAATTTTACAATTTCAAAGACACAAATGTGGACGATATTGTCGTCGCAAATACAAAAACAAAGGCAAATACTACACCAAATGCCGATTTGGTTTCCCTAGACCAGTTACAAATACAGGACAAGTAAACAACCTCATGTCTTCAGTTAGACATAGTGTTAAAGGTAAGTCACCTAAAAATACATATTACATAAAAAGAAAAGAAGAAGAAAAATATATCAATGATTATGATGCAATCATTGCCCACTTATGGAATGCAAACATGGATGTGCAGTACATTGCAGACAATTCTACTGCAGTTGCACGATATGTCACAGCATACTTAACTAAATCAGAAAAGACAGAGCTCCAAGACCTCTGGAATGACCTGTCATCAGATAAAACAGTATCTCAGAAATTATACAGCTTGGGCATAAAAATGCTCACCCATAGAGAATGTGGATCTTATGAAGCAGCTGATCGTTTAACTGGTACTTCATTGTATGGTAAATCTGAAAATATAGTATGGCTAAGTCTTGGTCCAGCTAAATCTAGAAAAAGAGTTCTAAAATCATATGAAGATATAGAAACAATAGCCAAACATGATCCCAACAGCCAAGACATTTTAAAAAACAATTTATTGGACACATACTACCCAAACAGAAGTAATACTTTGGAAAACATGTGTCTATACCAAATAGCCCAAAACTACACATACAAAAATAATATGAAACCTGATGAAGAAAAAGGTAAATATAGAGTGACAGACTGTGAAGGCAGCTTAGTTAAACTCACTAAACCAAATTTAATTAATCATATCAAATTGTCATTGAAGACTCCTCAACATAAATAAGTATATTACATGTCCCTGCTACAACTCTTCAAACCATGGAGAAAAGAAGAACAATTACTAGATAACTATGACTCATATGAGGATGCTTTCAAAGCAAATGAAAGCACTATAACTGATGTAAACTTTACACAGTACAAAACAATGTTGCACAATGAACAGCAACATGAAGAAGAACTCCAAGCCCAACTAGATAAGGATACTCCTGACAGTAGTCAACCTTCTGTAACAGGAAGCCAAGAACCACTTGGAGAACCACTAATAACAAATGAGGCAGAATTAGCTATGATAGAAGTAGAAAACACCATGTGTCAGTATGAAGATAAGGAAGACTTAACTATACTACAATCAAAACTAAACAATGAGCAAAGCAGCATTGTTCAAGAAGTAACAAAACAAATTGCACATGGTGTAAAACATGAAAATAAAGAATGTTCCTGCCATAATTATAAACCTATACTACTGTACGTCAGTGGTGAAGCTGGTTCTGGCAAAACATTCCTAATCAAAATCATTAGTAAATTCCTTCAACAATTGACAAACAACAAACTGTCAGCTGTTGTCACTTCCCCCACATGTTTAGCTGCCTACAACATAGGTGGTGTTACATTACACCGATTACTACTATTACCAGTAGAACACCAGAACAAATTAGACTATTACAAACTTTCTGCAGAAGCTGCAATGGAATTACGCAGAGTATTGAAACAAATGAAAATGCTACTAATAGATGAAGTGAGCATGGTCTCCAACCTGATGTTAGCTTTGATTCACCTCAGATTACAAGAAGTACTCAAAACAGACTATGAAGAGATCTTTGCAGGAAAACGCATTATTGTTTTTGGAGATCTGCTTCAATTAACACCAGTAAAAGGTGAACCTATTTTTAAAACATTAGGGCACAAACTCTGCCATAAAACTGTTGGCAGCATTGGAAATGTCAACCTTTGGCAACATTTCCAATACAGAGAATTAACAGAAAACATGCGCCAATCTGCAGATCTAACTTATGCCAACATTTTAAAAAGTTTGAGAGTTGGTATACTTTCTAAAGAAGCAGAAGCAACATTGAAAACCCGGCACATTAATGCACTTTATGGCGATAATGCATGTGCTACAGATGTTATGGAACAATTAGCCCACAAAAATGTCAATTGTATGGCCTTAATGCCAACTCTTGCAAGCTGTCTCAAATTCAATGAAATAATGTTAAGTAAAGAAATGCAACCAATAATGGAAATTAGCACCACAGACAAACTAGATGTACATGGTATGACACTACCCATGTGTGACCAAGCCACAACAAGACTAAATAATTTAGAAAAATCAATCTCAAACACAGCAGGCTTAGAAAAGATGTTAAAATTATCCTTACATTGCAGAGTAATGCTTAAACGTAACCTTGACGTGGACCAAGGACTAGTTAATGGAGCACTGGGTACAGTTGTTGGCTTTCAAACATACCCACGTGACAACAAAATTTAGTTTGTCAATATACTCTTTGACAAACTTTCAGAAGTAAAACGGATAGGACACTCAACAGCTAGATTCCTTCTCTTCAAAGATATGTATGTACACAGAGAACAATTTTCTCTAACTCTTGCATACGCAGTCACCATTCATAAATCACAAGGTCTTACCCTAGACAAAGCAATGATAGATATTGGTAACACAGTCTTTAAAGAAGGCATGAGCTACGTAGCACTATCACGCTTACGTACACTTGACGGTCTATTTCTAATCAACTTTGATGCAAGTAAAGTAAACGCTGATATTCCTTGCATTTTAGAATATAATAGACTTTGCTCACTATACACTCCCCATCTAAACACATATTCTGTTCCACAAAAACTAAAACGTTGTAAAAGAAAACTAAATCAAACAGAAATGCAACAGGACGTCACTGCAAATCCTCCAAAGAGAGTAAAAGAAACTAATACTTCATCAAGTACCACAAACAAAAAAGAATCAATTAGAGAAAGTAAACCAGGAACTTCTTTAAAGAAGGAAGACAAACTCCAAAAAAAGCAGTTAGATACAGAACTACCTGGACCATTTAAATGCTCAAATATAGTTGGTGTAAGTTGCTATGCAAATGTAGCAATGAATATTCTATTTCAATTACCACCAATTGTTGACAACATTTACTTACACAGTACAGACCCATTGTGTTTGCAAATGTTAGTACTTCACAGAAATGCAGCAAACAATCCTGACAACACATATAGTGTTTTTGGAATAAGACGGCAATTGGACTACTGTGCTAGAATGGTGAAATTCACTATAAACTCACAGGAAGATCCACAAGAATTTCTAATGTACTTACTACAAGTACTGGAAAACAAAAACATACCTACATGTGGAAACATACATGCACTCTCTGCAACAATGTGACACAAGAAGAAATCCCCAATGAACGCTTCATATATATATCAATACCAAATTGTGAATCCATTCCATTTCAGCAACTTGTACAAAATGCAAACCATGGTAGATTATGCTCTACCTGCAATTCAGATAATCGCTCCACGTTAGTAATACAAACACATAGTAAATACGTAATACTAATGCTTCTACGTTACAATGCAGATGGTACCAAAAACAACTGCAAGCTGACTGGATTCACACATGGTCAAATATCACTTGGTAAGAAAACCTTCACAACAATAGGTATAATCTACCACGCAGGAGCCACAACCAATTCAGGGCACTACACTGCATATATAAAAAAGAAATGTGAATGGTTTGAATGTAATGATAGTACCATTACTCTAAAGCAGAGATTACTAGCAAATCTTACAAACGCTTATTTGATGTTCTTAAAACCAACATTTGATAAATAAACTGTATTTAAACCTTTAAGTAAATTTGTGTTAAAAAAATATAAACTGTTAGAATACTCCATCTAACTGCTCAAAGATTCTACAACAACTAATCGGATAAATGAATACCACTAAATTAGACCACAAAATACACAGTTAGAATACGCCAATTGGTATCAAACTGTCCCAAAATTATAAATTTGTGTTAAAATAATATAAACTGTTAGAATACTCCAAAAGCTATCTAACAGCTCAAAGATTCTACAACAACTAATAAGATAAATGAATACCACTAAATTAGGCCAAAAAATACACAGTTAGAATACGCCAATTGGTATCTAACTGTCCCAAAATTTAACAATATACAAATAGATAAATCAAAACCACTAAAATATATTAGAAAAATAGACAGTTAGAATACGCCAATTGGTATCTAACTGCTCCAAAATTTTATAATATCAAAACAAATGAAGAATCTGTTACTGCTCCAAAAAAATACAACAAAGCAAAGTATAAAGCATTAGCCAGAAACAACAAGTGAACACTGAAAACAAACAAACAAATAAACTGTAGCATAACAGAAAAAGGGTTTTTTTTTTTAATCCATCTTGGATTTTTTTTTCTCCCACAGACCCAATGATTTTAGCAACAAATACAGAAACTGAGCAAATTGCACAGTACTCTGATTTGTACTCTACTAAATATGAGGGTCGAAAAAAAATAAAAGTATATTGCTTATACAATGTAATAAGTCATTACAAAATACTAATACTAACATGCTATTTTCTTTTATCACAGAAATGAAGAAGAAAAACATGGACTCCCATTACTAGACCAAACAGTAAGTATACAATAATAAGGACAACCATAGCAGCATATCACATCCATAGTATCTAATACCTTTGTTCCTTATACATTTGTTTTTCACCCAAAGTTATAAGCAAATATGAATGTGATATGCTGCGGTGGTTGGTTGCAACAACGACCGCAGCATATCACATCCATAGAGTCAAACATTTCAACTATGATCTATGGGAAACTTTTAATGTCCGCGAACAATGTGAGTGTTCTTAGAACACTTTGAACTTGCCAGCGAACAATACGGACACTGTTTTCAGGACACCCCCTACGAACATTTCAGAACAACGTAATAGTTCTTAGAACACTTTTAACTTAACAATGAACAATACGGACAGCGTCCTAAGGACACCCCCTACGAACATTCCAGGACACCGGGAGTGTTCTCAAAAACGTCTTCAGAACACCCCCATTTTGTTTATTTGCGAACATTTCAGGACACCGCGGGTGTTCTTAGAACACATTCAACTTGACAGAGAACAATACGGACAGCGTCCTCAGGACACCCCCTATGAACACTCCCCGGACACCGCGAGTGTTCTTAGAAGCGTCTTCAGAACACCACCATCTTGTTTATTTGCGAACATTTCAGGACACCGCGAGTGTTCTTAGGACACATTCAACTTGACAGAGAACAATACGGACAGCGTCCTCAGGACACCCCCTACGAACATTCCAGGACACAGGGAGTGTTCTTAGAAGCTTCTTCAGAACACCACCATCTTGTTTATTTGCGAACATTTCAGGACACCGCGAGTGTTCTTAGGACACATTCAACTTGACAGAGAACAATACGCACAGCGTCCTCAGGACACCCCCTACGAACACTCCCCGGACACCGCGAGTGTTCTTAGGAGCGTCTTCAGAACACCACCATCTTGTTTATTTGCAAACATTTCAGGACACCGCGAGTGTTCTTAGGACACATTCAACTTGACATAGAACAATACGGACAGCGTCCTCAGGACACCCCCTACGAACACTCCCCGGACACCGCAAGTGTTCTTAGAAGCGTCTTCAGAACACCCCCATTTTGTTTATTTGCGAACATTTCAGGACACCGCAAGTGTTCTTAGGACACATTCAACTTGACAGAGAACAATACGGACAGCGTCCTCAGGACACCCCCTACGAAGACTCCCCGGAAACTGCAAGTGTTCTTAGAAGCGTCTTCAGAACACCCCCATTTTGTTTATTTGCGAACATTTCAGAACACCGCGAGTGTTCTTAGGACACATTCAACTTGACAGAGAACAATACGGACAGCGTCCTCAGGACACCCCCTACGAACACTCCCCGGACACGGCGAGTGTTCTTAGAAGCGTCTTCAGAACACCCCCATTTTGTTTATTTGCAAACATTTCAGGACACCGCGGGTGTTCTTAGAACACATTCAACTTGACAGAGAACAATACGGACAGCATCCTCAGGACACCCCCTAAGAACATTTCAGGACACCGGGAGTGTTCTCAAAAACGTCTTCAGAACACCCCCATTTTGTTTATTTGCGAACATTTCAGGACACCGCGGGTGTTTTTAGAACACATTCAACTTGACAGAGAACAATACGGACAGCGTCCTCAGGACACCCCCTACGAACACTCCCCGGACACCGCGAGTGTTCTTAGAACAGTTTCACTTTGCTTGCTAACAAAACGGACACATATGGAGTCCTTAGAACACCCCCTAGTCAGTTTATTTAGAACATTTCAGAACACCCGTGATGTCCGCAAACAAATCGAACACAAAAAGAACGTCTAACACATAAAAAACACAACTTTCATCCTATCTCATACACTCCCACCCTCCCCAAATACTCCTACACACCAACACACTCTAAAAAATACACATTTTGAACAAAGTTTCACCGCGCTGTCCACGGACGTCCGCGAATCCAAGATGGCGGGCGATACCGAAAAATCTGACGCGCTTCACGCTCCACGCCGTCCAATCAGCGAACACATTGCATGTCCGCGAACATCACGCAAGACGATTGGGCAATCAGGACACTGTCCGCACAGCGAACAGGGAAGTGTGTCCGCGAACCGAACACAGATATCACTAATTTTTTTTACCTACTTTTTGGTCATTTTAAAAAAAACTACTGGACGGATTTTCACCAAATTTGCAAAAGCATGCTTTCTGGACCAAGCCGCTGCTCCTGGTCCAAATTTGGTGGAAATCCGTCCAGCGGTTTGGGCTGTAGGCGCGATGCAACATTTTATTCCCATTCAGTCTATGGGGAAAAAAAAGTTTTGGGACCCCCCCTATAACTTTGCCCCTCCTGGACGAATCCTCACCAAACTTTGCAAAAAAATTCAGAGTGACCCAAATACTTTTTTTGCAAAGTTTGGTGAGGATCCGTCCAGGGAGAGCGAAGTTATAAGCCACCCAAAAAGTGCTCTTCCTATGGAAACAGCAACTTAACCATAACTAGATGGCCACTAGCGTGGCCATGTAATAATATATATATATATATAAATATATATATATATATATATATGTATTACATGGCCACTACCTAAGTTGCTATTTCCATAGGAAGAGCACTTTTTGGGCGGCTTATAACTTCGCTCCCCCTGGACGAATGTTCACCAAACTTTGCAAAAAAAGCATATGGCCCACTCTGAATTTTTTTTGCAAAGTTTGGTGAGGATTCGTGCAGGGGGGGAAAGTTATAGGGGGGGTCCCAAAATTTCTGTTTTTCCCATAGACAGAATGAGAAAAAAATTTTGCTCGCGCCTACAGCGCAAACCGCTGGACGGATTTTCACCAAATTTGGACCAGGAGCAGCGGCTTGGTCCCGAAAGCATGCTTTTGCAAATTTGGTGAAAATCCGTCCAGTAGTTTCTTTTAAAATGACCAAAAAGTAGGGCAAAAAAAATTAGTGATATCTGTGTTCGGTCCGTGGACGGACTTCCCTGTTCGCTCCGTGGACAGGACGGTGATTGGGCCAGCAGCTTGCGTGATGTCCGCGGACATCTGACGTGCTCTCTCATTGGATGCGGTGAAAGTGTGCAGTGCGTCTGGCTTCAGAGACGCCCGCCATCTTTCTTTCCCGCATGAGAGGCTTTATCAGGTCAGGAGGAGCGTGTCTGTATCCTGTTCCTCCCACCCCTGCTCATGCCCCGTGTCTGCCCCACCCCCGCTCATGCCCCGTGTGTCCTTTCTGTCCCCCCCACCCCCGCTCATGCTCCGTGTGTCCTTCCTATCCCCCCACCCCCGCTCATGCTCCGTGTGTCCCCTGTTCCTCCAGCCCCCTGCTCACGCCATCGCACACGGTGGCCAGCGGAGGGCCGAGGAGCGGGATCTGCCGCACGAACTCATGTCCGTGAGGCATGTCCATGTTTTTGTTTGACCCCCCACCCCCCGCTCATGCCTCGTGTGTCTCTCTCAATCCCACCCACCCCCCGCTCATGCGCCGTGTGTCTCTCTCCCCCCCACCCCCGCTCATGCCCCGTGTGTCTCTCTGACTCCCCCCCACCCCCGCTCATGCCCCGTGTGTTTCTCTCCCTCCCCCCACCCCCGCTCATGCCCCGTGTGTGTCTCTCCCTCCCCCCACCCCCGCTCCTGCCCCGTGTGTGTCTCTCCCTCCCCCCCACCCCCGCTCATGCACCGTGTGTCTCTCTATCTCCCGCCCACCCCCCGCTCGCCCCCCGCTCATGCCTCGTGTGTCTCTCTCCCTCCCGCTCATGCCCTGTGTGTCTCTAGCCCTCCCACCCACCCCCCGCTCATGCCCTGTGTGTCTCTAGCCCTCCCCCCCACCCCCTGCTCATGCCCCGTGTGTCTCTAGCCCTCCCACCCCCCCGCTCATGCCCCGTGTGTTTCTCTCCCTCCCCCCGACCCCTGCTCATGCCCCGTGTGTGTCTCTCCCTTCCCCCACCCCCTTCTCATGCCCCGTGTGTCTCTCCCCCACCCCCTATTCATGCCCCGTGTGTCTCTAGCCTGAACCACCCACCCCCCGCTCATGCCCCTAGCCCTCCCACCCACCCCCCGCTCATGCCCCGTGTGTCTCTCCCCTCCCACCCACCCTCTGCTCATGCCCCGTGTGTCTCTAGCCCTCCCACCCACCCTCCGCTCATGCCCCGTGTGTCTCTCCCCTCCCACCCACCCCCTGCTCATGCCCCGTGTGTCTCTCCCCTCCCACCCACCCCCTGCTCATGCCCCATGTGTCTCTATCCCTCCCACCCACCACCTGCTCATGCCCCGTGTGTCTCTATCCCTAACACCCACCCCCCCTCATGCCCCGTGTGTCTCTATCCCTCCCACCCACCCCCCGCTCATGCCCCGTGTGTCTCTATCCCTCCCACCCACCCCACGCTCATGCCCCGTGTGTCTCTATCCCTCCCACCCACACCCCCCTCATGCCCCGTGTGTCTCTCCCCTCCCACCCACCCCCCGCTCATACCCCGTGTGTCTCTCCCCTCCCACCCACCCCCCTCTCATGCCCTGTGTGTCTCCCCCCTCCCCCCCACCCCCCGCTCATGCCCCGTGTGTCTCTCCCTTCCCCTCCCCCCACCCCCTGCTCATGCCCCGTGTGTCTCTATCCCTCCCACCCACCCCCCGCTCATGCCCCTATCCCTCCCACCCATCCCCTGCTCATGCCCCGTGTGTCTCTATCCCTCCCACCCACCCCCCGCTCATGCCCCGTGTGTCTCTATCCCTCCCACCCACCCCCGGCTCATGCCCCGTGTGTCTCTATCCCTCCCACCCACCCCCGCTCATGCCCCGTGTGTCTCTATTCCTCCCACCCACCCCCCGCTCATGCCCCGTGTGTCTCTCCTACCCCCACCCCCTGCTCATGCCCCATGTGTCTCTCCCCTCCCCCCACCCCCTGCTCATGCCCTGTGTGTCTCTATCCCTCCCACACACCCCCCGCTCATGCCCCGTGTGTCTCTATCCTGTTACCCCCACCCCCTCTCATGCCCCATGTCTCTCTCCTGTTACCCCATCCCCCTCTCATGCCCCGTGTCTCTCTCCTGTTACCCCTACTGCCTCTCATGCCCCGTGTCTCTCTCCTGTTGCCCCCTACCCCCTGATCATGCCCCGTGTCTCCCTGCTGTTGCCCCCCACCCCCTGCTCATGCCCCGTTTCTCTCTCTCCTGTTACCTCCCACCCCCCTCTCATGCCCCGTGTCTCTCTCCTGTTACCCCCACCCCCTCTCATGCCCCGTGTCTCTCTCCTGTTACCCCCCCACCGCCTCTCATGCCCCATGTCTCTCTCCTGTTGCCCCCCACCCCCTGATCATGACCCGTGTCTCCCCGCTGTTTCCCTCCACCCCTCTCTCATGCCCCGTGTCTCTCTCCTGTTACCCCCACCCCCTCTCATGCCCTGTGTCACTCTCCTGTTACCCCTCACCCCCCTCTCATGCCCCGTGTCTCTCTCCTGTTGCCCCCCACCCACCGGTCATGCCCCGTGTCTCCCTTCTGTTGCCCACCACCCCCCGTCATGCCCCGTGTCTCTCTGCTGTTGCCCCCCCACCCCCCGGTCATGCCCCATGTCGCTCTCCTGTTGCCCCCCACCCCCCGCTCATGCCCCGTGTCTCTCTCATGTTACCCCCCGCTCATGCCCCGTGTCGCTCTCCTGTTGCCCCCCACCCCCCCGGTGATGCCCCGTGTCTCCCTCCTGTTGCCCCCCACCCCCCGCTCATGCCCTGTGTCTCTCTTCTGTTACCCCCACCCCCCTCTCATGCCCCGTGTCTCCCTCGTTTTCCCCCCACCCCCCGCTCATGCCCCGTGTCTCCCTGCTGTTGCCCCCCACCCCCGCTTATGCCCCGTATCTCTCTCCTGTTGCCCCCCAGCCCCCGGTCATGCCCCGTGTCTCTCTCCTGTTGCCCCCCACCCCCCGGTCATGTCCCGTGTCTCCCTTCTGTTGCCCCCCACCCCCCAGTCATGTCCCATGTCTCCCTTCTGTTGCCCCCCACCCCCCAGTCATGTCCCCTGTCTCCCTGCTGTTGCCCTCCCACCCCCCTCTCATGCCCCGTGTCTCTCTCCTGTTACCCCCCACCCCCCTCTCATGCCCCGTGTCTCCCTGCTGTTGCCCCCCACCCCCCGCTCATGCCCCGTGTCTCCCTGCTGTTGCCCCCCACCCCCCGCTCATGCCCCGTGTCTCCCCTGTTCCACCCCACCCCCCGGTCATGCCGTGTCTCCCTCCTTTTCTCCCCTACCCCCCGCTCATGCCCCGTGTTTTCCCTGCTCCCCCCACCCCATGCTCATGCCCCGTGTCTCCCCTGTTCCCCCCACCCCCCGCTCATGCCCCGTGTCTCCCTGCTGTTGCCCCCCACCCCCCTCTCATGCCCTGTGTCTCTCTCCTGTTACCCCCCACCCCCCTCTCATGCCCCATGTCTCTCTCCTGTTCCCCCCATACCCCCGGTCATGCCCCGTGTCTCCCTGCTGTTGCCCCCACCCCCTGCTCATGCCCCGTGTCTCTCTCCTGTTACCCCCCACCCCCCACTCATGACCCGTGTCTCCCTGCTGTTGCCCCCCACCCCCCACCCATGCCCTGTGTCTCTCTCTCCTTTTACCCCCCACCCCACTCTCATGCCCCGTGTCTCTCTCCTCTTGCCCCCCACCCCCGGTCATGCCCCATGTCTCCCTGCTGTTGCCCCCCACCCCCCGCTCATGCCCCGTGTCTCCCTGCTGTTGCCCCCCAAACCCTGCTCATGCCCCGCGTCTCTCTCTCCTGTTACCCCCCACACCCCTCTCATGCCCCGTTTCTCTCTCCTGTTACCCCCACCCCCTCTCATGCCCCGTGTCTCTCTCCTGTTGACCCCATCCCCCGATCATGCCCTGTGTCTCCCTGCTGTTTCCCCCACCCCCCGCTCATGCCCCATGTCTCTCTCCTGTTACCCCCACCCCCCTCTCATGCCCCATGTCTCTCTCCTGTTACTCCCCACCCCCCTCTCATGCCCCGTGTCTCCCTCATGTTCCCCCCACCCCCCGCTCATGCCCCGTGTCTCCCTGCTGTTGCCCCCCACCCCCCGCTCATGCCCCGTGTCTCTCTCCTGTTCCACCCCACCCCCCGCTCATTCCCTGTTGTGTTCTCTTTATACACCCCGCCTTCCCTTTCCATGGTGGCCATCTTGGTAAAAGATTTTCCTTCCTGCACCGGGACGCCACAGGCGTCCTGGTTTGGGAAGAAAAGTCTTTTTTTTTACCACCTGGGGTTCCCACTATGAGGACCTAAGATGCTAGTGGTGTTCATCTATTGAAAAGGATGTTATGGTGACGTTGCACTAATAAAAACCTATGAAATGCAGTAAAAAAAATTGTGTTACAGGGACGTTATGGTTAAGTTGCACTAATAAAAACCTATGAAATTCAATGAAAAAACTTTGTTAAAGGGACGTTATGGTTAAGTTGCGCTACTAAAAACCTATGAAATTCTGTGAAAAAACGTTGTTAAAGGGACGTTATGGTTCCAAGTAAAACCGAAAAACCCTTGAAATTTGCCAGTTAAATAGTGGTAAAATAACTCTGTGGCCCCATGATTTCTGATGTAGGTAAGCAGTTCAGTCTGAACTTTAAGTACCATTGAGGTGCAGGTTGTGAAGGACATTTTTTGTGAAGAAACATTTTTCAAATACACACTTGCTTGCCCCTGCGGTAAATAAAAGGCTTCTTCATTACTATATCGTTTCAATCTTAGCAAGCCACCAGAGTCATTGATCTTATCCTCTTATCCCATTTTTTTATATTTATGTTTCAATACTGACTGGGACACAATACCATCTGCTTCAATCTCCTTCAAGAAACTCTCACGTCTTTTCTTAAATTGCAAATAAAAGAGTTAGAATTTAGACTCAACACGTTACGCACATGTATAAAAATACTACCCTCAACAGCATTAGTAATTTTAGAATAAAATGAGGTGCTTCTGTACACATATTGTGACCACTAGGATTTTTGACTTGAGTCTAATAATAGTAATGGGAACTGAGGTAGGTATTCCAAGCACTTCTTTCAGAATACGACCCTCGAGTTTATCCAAACATTTCTTTTCTTAGGTGGAGTAATTCTATCCCATACAAACATATAGTTGGCACTTTCATTCTATAGAACCCATTCATGGGAATAAAAGAAAAGGCACACAACTTCATCTTAACTAGTTTCATCAGAGTTTTTACTTTTTCCTCTATTCTACTTTTCTGCCTTTCCTGAATTTTTGGGCAGAAAGAAATAACCTAAATAACAGAATGTATCAACTTCATCCACACATGTGTTATTGATTTTCCATACATACCTTTTCTCTTACGATTGTTTGAAATTGTCATTACCCTAGATTTTAACGGATTGCTTATATGTTTGTTTTGTTTCAAATAATGGGCTACTCCATTCAATGAACGTTGGAGTCCCGCAGGAGTGAAGTCCAAGAGAATTAAATCATCAGCATAGGCAATGCAATTGGTCGTTAAAAGACCACACTTAGGTTGACAGCCAAGCCAATCCTTACTTTTGTTCCAAATATCCAAAATATATCAATTTAAAGGTGTAGAGCAAGCACACACCCTTCACCTATTCCTTTATTAACTTCAACACTCCTTGAAAGATCCCTCTCAATATGTATCCTCACTCTTACAGAGTTATTAGAATAAGTTATTTGTAACATACTTAAAAAAAACGTAAGGAATCCCCCACTTAGACAAATTTACCCATAAAACATTCCGGTCGACATTGTCAAAAGCAGAGGAAAAGTCTAATGCTGCCACATATAAGATCTTCTTGTGTCACTACCAACTTGAGCCAAACAAGGATAAAATAAAAGCCACATGTTGGCATGCCAATGCCTTTCCTATAGCCCATTTGCAAAGGGATAAATATCTCTGAAGTCTCTACCCCATTGATTCAACCCTTTAGTACCATGTTTGCAAAAATCGTAGAGGAGACGTCAATTAACGAGATGGGTCTGTAACTAAGCAGATTATTTCTAAGGCTTTTTTTAAAAAACGGAATAACAATTGCTTGCCACCACAATGAGAGTCAGGGTCCTGTACTAACTACCTGAGTAAAGAGGCAACAAATGATCCCAGACCACAAAATAGTATTATTTTTTAACACGCTGTTCATCATTCTATCCGGTTCAATAGCTCTCAAATTTGTTTGCAATAATAGATATAATCTAATTTTATCAAATTCATATCCCCACCCAATCCCTTTATCCAAAGGGTTACGGAATCATTCAATAACCATTTCACATTGACCACCAAAAATAAACAAAAAATGATCAACCCACTAATTTTTTACAATAAAAGAAGACTGCAAGTTCAGTTCACCTGACTCTCATGTTTGGAATTCAGTTTCCACCACACAACCCTAGCATTGCACCTGATTATATCTTCAAACAATTCTTGATTTGTCTTTATGAATTTAAGTAATGTACGATTTCTTAACCAGGATGTGTGCTCACATTTAAGTGTATGTATCTCTTTATTTTTTATTTCCCAATTTCCAGGATCTTTGATTAGTTTCTTCACTTTGGCTCTCATTGTGCGTTTCTTCAAACTAATGGCCCTATCATACCAAAATGTCTTAGTTTGAACAAAATGTTGCTTCTTCCAATATTGAATAGAACTAGTATGTGTCTTTTTAATAGCAAGTGTGTGTTAAAACTCGTTTTGACAACAGCTAAAATATCTTTCATCCTCTGAGATGCGGTTCCACCATTTGCATAGTTTCTTGTTACTCTTTTCCCAATTTTTACCAAACTGAGACACCCTATTACCAGACACGTTATTTACAAAGTTGACACACTTGATCGCAACAACTTCTGCAGGCTCATCAGCCATTAGAAAAGAAGTAGTCGGAATGGCATGATCACCCCTTTCTATTTAGGTTACACTAAAAAAGGTAATATTTTTTACCTTTATATTAGCCATATAAATATAGTCCAGAGGGGATTTTGAGGCTACACCAAACCAAGATGGAAGGGGATCTGTTTCTGAGTAAAAAAAAAAGTTTCATTTTTATGAGGTCATTCAAACTTCCGCTCACTTTTTATTCAATCCTTTGTGACAGAGAGGGGGATTATTTTCTGTACAGAGGCCTCTATGTTTGTCTCTCGTAGAGCTGTGGAATAATTAAGCTAATAAATGTTATCTGACCCAAAACAATCACAACGTTTGTTTTACATCTCAAGCACAACACTGTCTCAGGGAATAGCACCCAACATAGTTCTTAACATCAGTCAACAAATAGGAAGGGGTTGTGATGAACACCTAAAGGGCCAGGGGGCGTATCTGGTAACAAAATGGAATTCCTTCTTTTGGATTGGTCTCTGAACAACAGTGTCAGTGTAGAATTAACTGGTGTGGGGGTGTCTTTGTCATAGTTATGCTGGTTTCCCCATGGCTATCAAAGGTTCAACAGTTTCTGGGATATTGCACTATAATGCTTCTTTAACTGGCTGGTGGTCTCAAGGATATGTAACCCAGCCACTTCTTGGCACAAACTCAAAGGCGCAGGGATATATAGCACCAGGAACGTATTGGCTCAAATTCACAGTATTAAGGATACAGTGCCCAACCACTTATTTGCACAAATTCACAATCTCAAGGGCATAAGTGCTCAGCCACTTCTTTCCCAGTCATGCGCTTGGCAGGGTTTTAGCGCCCTTTCTACTATTTGTAATCCATGCTAGGATAAAGTCTGGAACACTGTTTCCTGGACCATGCTCAGAACCAAATTGAATCCATGTGCATTAGGCCGCCTTAGATAAATCACTAGACAGAATGTTGGTTATCATTTATCCCAAAAATCAATTATACAAACAACATTTATCTAAGTGTACTGGAATACCCCACATTAAAACTAAAATGTATCCAAAACACAGCAGCTTAACTATTACTCTGACTCAACAGGAGGGATCGTATAAAACTAGCTCTTCGAGAATTGCACAACTCTACCAGTAAAAATAATAAATAATCCACATGAAGGCCCTCTGCATTACCCACAGAGTGCTCCAAGGTCAAAGAGCATAAATCAACCAAAGCAAAATCTCTCATTACTAACCCAGTAGAGATTTAAGAGATAGAAATGATGTGCAAAAATTAACCAAGACATGCAGCAGAGAAAGACACATAAACTTGCACAATACAGGACCACTTAAAATTCAGCAGAAATATGAAAATCAGGCTTTTTTAAGGGATAAACAATGGAAATGATTCAACATTCAAATATTAGAAACAACACCTTTCAATTAACTAAGTCCCGGATACAGACATACCGTACAGGAGAACCACACTGGCTTCTGACTGCCTGTTTCCAAACCAACTAATGGCACTCTGAGAAAGATACCATTGAATAAAATATGCCAAAAGCGGCAAACAGGACATCAGCCTTCTACAACAATGAAGAAGTTCAACATGTCTAAACCCAACGCAACTCACAGTGACTTCACCCACTTGTACCGATAAGGAAATCCTGCAGGACCAACCACCCACCCTATTGTCTAACCCTCAATTTCTCCACCAAACTATAACTAGCCAACCACACATGGCTTTTAAAAAGCCCACTCCCCACACTGCAGAAACACAGCTGTACAGCTCTAGCACCAACTGATACACCCAATCCCTGGCCATCGCACACTCACACTGCAAGCACAAAGTTGCCTCTGATAGCCCTCAAATCTCCAAAAATATCAAACATAAAAAGTAGTTACACACACTTCTTGTGAGGTTTCATATTCCACTTGCTAATTAGTCCACCTGTTTATTTCACTAGGGCTTGTGTCCTGTGGCAATTATCCTGCCTGTCTTTGTATCACTCTGGTTCACTTTTCCAACATATGTATTTTTCGAGTAGGATGTTTTCAGTTGCCCAATATGTCCTTTGCAGTATTTTTAAATTAACATATTGACTTCATATATCAAAATACATGTTCACTAGCATTACAAATCGACGGATACCTATACCAAAAACATGTTCTAATCAGTATTTGATAAGTGAAAATATTTACAAATGTTGACGGCATTAAAACATCAAAATATATATTAAGTTATTTGATTTTCAAAAAAGTGAGAGTCTCATACAATATCAATGTGCTTTGTCACCTTTCCCATTGCCAAAGCCATAGGATGCAAGCAGTGGCAGATGTGTTAGGTTGACTAACCCATTGAATGCGTGCGAAACGCAGCGCTGTGTTAGGTTGACTAAGCCACTGGCGGCAGGTGAAAGGTGGGGGCTGTAATAGCTTGGCAGTGCCATTGGAAGCAGGCAAAACGTGAGGGCTCTGGTAGACTGACAAAGCCATTGGAGGCAAGCGAAACATAGGGGCTAGGCATACATGCCTAACCTCCGGGTATAGCCAGGAGACTCTGGGTTTTTACATTCTTCTCCGGGTCTCTGGGGAAGAGCGTGGAGTCTCTGGTATTTCATGGGGGAGAAGTCACCCGCTACCTGGAGCCAGTAGCCAGCCTAACAATCACGCCAGCCCCACCACCCTGCCTACCGACTCGCTGAGTGAGTCTCTTGCTGTGGACACATTGAGGGCTCCGGCGCTGTCTCTACCTGTCTTTGTGTGTGCTTGTTGTGGCATGGTGCTGAACCTAGCCCTGCCCTGCTGTTGCTGAGCTGACAACTGGAGCACAGCGTAGAGGCACTCCACTGGAGACGATCCATCCATCATCTGCCTCCCACCTCAGAGTCTGCCGTTACTTTGGCTGATGATCTGCTGCTCCATGCAGCAAATCCTATTTAAAGTCCCAAATTGCCAGTATAATTCATTCACCTTTCCATAAAAGAATCTTTATTAGCTTTCTATGTTAGCGTATTACTGTGATAAATCTTTCAGTTGTCTGAATAAATCCTTAGTATCAATTTGAAATACATCAATTAATTCCCCCATTGAAATTCACGTTCAATATTGTTGCCATTCGAAATCAATACTTTTCTCGAGTGTTTTTACTAACAATAGTCAGTAAAGTATAGCCTCAACAGAGTTAGTCTCCTTGTAACTGAAAACCGAATTTGTCGTCTGTGTATTGTGTGCATTCCTACAAATTCCTAATTTGAATCTGTCCCATTGAAAAACCCAAACCGTAGTCCCAATTAGTGCAATTCCTTTCTGTTAGAATCCTATCTGTTATATTTCTCTGTCCTTGTCCTTAAAAAAACAATTTCCGATTTTGAAAGCTAAGCCCATTTCCTTAGCTGCCTGTCATTACAAATCCTGTGTAAAACGAATTTCCATTTGCTGTTTGTATTTCTCTTTTGCATTTGCTTTCTTCCCCAAAATCGATTTTCCTACCTTGTTTCCATGTTGCCCTGGTGTGCTGATTAGTAGTCTTTAGGCTTCCTTATCTCCTCAAGAGTAGCAACACAAATGTCTTTTCTAGCTGTCCCTAGCAGTTGTGGGTGACCGTGCGAGTAATAAGCAAATCTGTTTCTGCCGTTTTGCTCTAAAAACAGGTGTTCACTTTATTTTCTTGCTTCCCATCTTGGGGGGGTGGTGGGCTGTATTCCAAATCTGATTTTTCTCTCTTTATCCTTACTCCTTGCCACTGCCTTCCATTCAAAGGGAATTAAGTTAACTGATGTTTGGGGGTGAGTGTTGCAGGGGGAGTGATTAACCTTGGTGCTATCGTTTGCCTTAAATTGTTGTTCCTGCTTTGTCATTAAAGAGCCATGTGAACTGTGTTAGGATTTTCAACCCATTGTTCTGTAGGAATCATTGCATTTGTGTTGCAAAAACCTTGGTGGCTGTTGTAAAATTGTATTTTGAATAGATTTCCCTTTCCATTAAATCATAAATTAATAAATATCTTATTGATACACACCAGACTGGTTCCTAGTCCATTGTGAGATGGGGTGCTCGGGAAGGTGGGTGCGAGACGGGTTGGAGGCCTACTCAAAACAAATCTGTTGTTTATTAAAGATAAAACGCGTTTTTACTGTGCGCCAATTTCAGTGTCAGGGGAAGGAGTCCCTGGATGCAGTGTGCCGTGTTATAAAACCGTGACAAAGTGGAGACTTGTGCCGTGATTGAGGTTATGGTTTTCACCCGTGACAGTCCAACACAGCAGACTAACTCATTGGAGGTATTGTTTACTTTTAGTGGCTAGAAAACTTTGTTACACTGTAAAGGCGCCATCCAAAAACCTGTACCCTAGGTATCAGATCTGTGTCTCAAAATAAAATTGTCTAACCCTAAACTAGGCAAGAGCAGGGTAGAGATTTAAGTCCTTGCATGGATAACTAAAGGAAGAACACTCTTCATAATTGTTGTGCGTTGAGAGTCGTGAAGATATAGGAGACCTCCGTCCCCAAGTGCCACACAGGGAGAATCACTTATCACTCCCTGTGCAACCTTTGAGGCCACAGGTGGAGAAGATCCGAAGCCGGAACTGAAGTACCAGGAACCCCCAGGTAGCTGTAAGGGAAGGCAATGATTACAATCCAAGCAAGCAGGGCACAACGAGTAATCAAACAGAGAACAATCAGGGTCTTACCGGGGACTTGATAGGAAGGACGTTGAACCTGGAAGGGAGGATGGTTCCAGGACTCACTCAGGCAAGGAACCGGATAGGACCAGATGTAAGTTGTCAGTCTCCACCTGAAGACTTTTGTACCGGAATGAAGGGTCCCAACAGTCTGATTACAACCACCACTTGGGAGGCGTGACCCACCGTGCAGCGAGGGGATCTGGAAGATCCAAGAGAAGTCCGTTGAGCAAAAAGATGGGTCCGAAGCCAGGAAGAGCTGTCCGTGGAATAACCAAGAGCAAGATCCAGAGGGAGTCCGTGATTCAGTCCGAGGTCAAGAGCCGTGCTTGAACAGAGGAGCCGGTGTCGCTGTAGCCAAACGTGATCCGTAGGAAGTCCAAATAACAAGAGCAAGGTTTCAGGAAGCCGGGTAAGTAAGTACGAGTAAGTTCGCCACCAGTCAGGGTCTCTGAGGAAATCAGCTGTGAAGCGTGGAGTACAGGTACTGCCCGGTTTAAATACGTTCACTTCCTGGTCACGTGACGATGATTGGAGTCACGTGACCGTGAACCCGGGGCACATGACCGTATGCACGAGTCACGTGACCGGGCCAACACGGTACGAGGGCTCGAGCGGCTGCCTAATCTCCATGGCAACTGCCAATGGAAAAACGGCCGCAGGCGCGACTGAATAGCGTGCGGCGATTGTTTCGCCAGCGCGCGAGCCACACCGGTTTGCCTGTTTGAGCCCTGGGTGACAGGTGGAGGAGAGTGAGAGCTGGGTGACGGGACATGGCCGGAGGTACGTACCGAAGACATGACAGAGCCCCCCCCCCAAAGGCCCACGACACCGTGGGCACGAAGGATGCGCCCGGTGAAACTGAGCAACCAGCCGGGGGGCCTGGACATCCGAGGCAGAGACCCAGGAACGTTCCTCCGGACCATAACCCAACCAATCGACCAGGTATTGCAGGCGACCTCTAAGAAAACGGGACCCTAGAATGGTTGAGACCTCGAAAACATCAGGCACCCCCAGGGAAACAGGGGCAGGAGAGGGGCGAAGGCGGGTTGAGGAGGGACAGGGCTTGAGGAGGGAGGTATGGAACACAGGATGAACCCGCCAAGAGGAAGGGAGAACCAGGCGATAGGCCACCGGGTTGATGACCCGGGAAACGACATAAGGACCCACGAAACGGGGCAACAGCTTGCGACAACCCTTTAAGTGGAGATGACGGGAGGACAACCAAACCCGAGAACCAACGGGATACAAGGGTGCCATGGAACGCCTAGCGTCCGAGGAGGCCTTCATGGAAGCCTGCGCCTCCTGCAGATGAACGAGGACCTGGGCATGGAGGGACGTCATATCCCGAATGCAGGCTGCGGCGGCAGGGTTCTCGGAGGGTGAGATGTCAGGGACAGGGAGGAATCGGGGATGCTGACCATACATGGCATAGAACGGAGAGAAGCCCGTGGAAGAGTGCGTAGCGTTGTTGTAGGCAAACTCAGCATAACGGATGTTCTGTAACCAGGTGGTCTGTTGCTGCAGCATCAAACAACGCAGATACTGCTCCATGGACTGGTTAGTTCTTTCCGTCTGACCATCGGTTTCCGGGTGGTAAGCGGAGGAGAACCGTGCATCGATACCTAGCAGAGCGGTCAGGGCACGCCAGAAACGGGAAGTAAACTGTGAACCACGATCGGACACCAGGACAGAAGGAAGGCCGTACAGGCAGAAAACGGAATCAAAGAAAAGTTTGGCCAAGACAGGGGCAGAAGGGATACCATGACAAGGAACGAAACGAGCCATTTTTCGGGTTTCACAAACAACGAGTGGTGTAGCAGCCGGGACAACACTTCTCGTACATGTTGGACATGTTCCTTCAATGTGTGAGAATAAATGAGTATGTCATCAAGATACACCACCACAAAAATGTCCAGGATGTCCGAGAATATGTCATTCATGAAATGTTGAAAGGTGGCCGGGGCGTTGCATAGGCCGAAGGGCATGACTGTATACTCGTAAAGGCCATACCGCGTACAGAAGGCGGTCTTCCACTCGTCTCCCTTTCGGATGCGGACGAGATTATAGGCCCCCCGCAAATCCAACTTGGTATACATGGAGGCATGGGTTAATCGGTCTAGAAGAGGAGAGATGAGTGGAATCGGGTACCGGTTCTTAATAGTGATGGCATTGAGCCGACGGTAATCCACACAGGGGCGAAGGTCGCCCTCTTTTTTGGGCACGAAAAATATGGGGCTAGCTGCAGAAGATCTAGACGGTCGTATGTGACCCAGGTGAGCGCTTTATCGATGTACTCTTTAAGAGTCAGATCCTCCGACATAGATAAAGAATAGATGCGGCCCGAGGGTACTACAGTCCCGGGAACCAAGTCAATCGGGCAATCATAAGGGCGGTGAGGAGGGAGTACTTCGGAGGAGCCCTGATCAAATAGCATGTTGTAATCCCGATAAACCACAGGAATGTGATTGGTGACTAAACCCACTATGTGTGAGGCAGGGGGAATATCATCGCCCAGTATTGATAGTTGGGCAACCGCACCAAGAGCCACCGCTGGGGTGACAGTCTCTGTGTCTGCAGGTAGACAGAAGTTCTGGCAGAGCTCGGATTCGAAATATATCTGACCTGTTCCCCAATCGATATGCGGGTTGTGCTCTCGTAACCATGGTATGCCTATGATGATACCGAACTGGGGCATGGATATCAGATCGAAGTGGAGGGTTTCTCTATGGGTCGATTGGATGGTCAGGACGAGGGGAGCTGTCTGTTGCTTGATGGGTCCAGAAACAAGCTCAGTCCCGTCGACTGCTTGAACCGGTTCGGGTCGGTGTTTGTTGATCAAAGGGAGATTCAGTGTCTGGGCTAGGGTGATATCGATATAGTTCCCGGAGGCCCCGGAATCTATGGTGATCTGTACGGGATGAGTGATACCAGGGGCAGGTTGTATGGTAGCTTCTACCTGGATGGGCCTGATTCGACCAAACGACGGAGTGTGACTCGGGGAAGGGCATGGAGAACTCGATCCTACCCCCGTATCTAGGATCGAGCTGGACGAAAATCCGGTTTCTTAGTTTTGGGTTTTCGAGGACACTCTTTGACTAAATGCCCCCCCAATCCACAGTAAAAGCAGGCGTTCTCGGCCCTTCTGCGCTCCCTTTCCCTTGAGGTGATGGGACTCCTAACACCCCCTATTTGCATAGGCTCACTGGTGGGTTCAGAGTAAGACGATGAGGCGGCAGAGCCGGCAGACTGGGAGAATCCGGCCTCAGCCCTGCGTTCAGAGCGCCGTGCGTCCACTTGGAGTGCCAAATCCACCAGAGCCGGGAACTGAACTGGTAGGGATGGGACCATAGCCAGAGCGTCCTTCATAGGATTGCTTAGCCCTCTGTAGAATACTACCGATTTTTTGCTTTCGGGCCACGAGGTCTCAGCTGCTAGTTGATTGAATCGTGTGATGTACTCAATGAGGGAGCTCTTACCCTGCGATAAATCCAGTAATTCTAGATCATGGGATTGCACTTTGTATCTGGTGTCAAACACCCTGGACATTTCTGTTATTAACTGGTCGAAATCATAGAGGGCAGGATGATTGTTTTCTAACAGCGGGTTTGCCCAAGCAGCAGCCGTGCCGGCTAGGTGAGATAGAGTGAATGCCGCCTTGGTGGTGGGGTCAGGAAAAGCAAGGGGTCGACACAGAAAGTGCAATTTACACTGGTTAAGGAAGGTTCTAAACTTCCTCGGGTCCCCATGGAACTTTTCTGGGGCAGCCAAAGGGAAGGGAGAGGGCAAGACCACCGGAACAGGAGCCGAGGGAGCCGGGAGTGGGTGTGCAAAGGGTACAGAAGCTGGAGTGGCGTCACCCAGCTCTGGATCTGCGGGCAGGGGATGTTGGGCACTCTGTAATAGGTCGAGACGCTGATGGACTGCTGCATTAGCAGCCACCATGTCGGCCCGTAGTACCGTGAGTGCTTGGATAACAGCGGCCAGGGGGTCTTCAGCGGCGCCCTCCATATCTCACACGACTAGGCTTCACAGTCTGTTGTGCGTTGAGAGTCGTGAAGATATAGGAGACCTCCGTCCCCAAGTGCCACACAGGGAGAATCACTTATCACTCCCTGTGCAACCTTTGAGGCCACAGGTGGAGAAGATCCGAAGCTGGAACTGAAGTACCAGGAACCCCCAGGTAGCTGTAAGGGAAGGCAATGATTACAATCCAAGCAAGCAGGGCACAACGAGTAATCAAACAGAGAACAATCAGGGTCTTACCGGGGACTTGATAGGAAGGACGTTGAACCTGGAAGGGAGGATGGTTCCAGGACTCACTCAGGCAAGGAACCGGATAGGACCAGATGTAAGTTGTCAGTCTCCACCTGAAGACTTTTGTACCGGAATGAAGGGTCCCAACAGTCTGATTACAACCACCACTTGGGAGGCGTGACCCACCGTGCAGCGAGGGGATCTGGAAGATCCAAGAGAAGTCCGTTGAGCAAAAAGATGGGTCCGAAGCCAGGAAGAGCTGTCCGTGGAATAACCAAGAGCAAGATCCAGAGGGAGTCTGTGATTCAGTCCGAGGTCAAGAGCCGTGCTTGAACAGAGGAGCCGGTGTCGCTGTAGCCAAACGTGATCCGTAGGAAGTCCAAATAACAAGAGCAAGGTTTCAGGAAGCCGGGTAAGTAAGTACGAGTAAGTTCGCCACCAGTCAGGGTCTCCGAGGAAATCAGCTGTGAAGCGTGGAGTACAGGTACTGCCCGGTTTAAATACGTTCACTTCCTGGTCACGTGACGATGATTGGAGTCACGTGACCGTGAACCCGGGGCACATGACCGTATGCACGAGTCACGTGACCGGGCCAACACGGTACGAGGGCTCGAGCGGCTGCCTAATCTCCATGGCAACTGCCAATGGAAAAACGGCCGCAGGCGCGACTGAATAGCGTGCGGCGATTGTTTCGCAAGCGCGCGAGCCACACCGGTTTGCCTGTTTGAGCCCTGGGTGACAGGTGGAGGAGAGTGAGAGCTGGGTGACGGGACATGGCCGGAGGTACGTACCGAAGACATGACAATAATGAGCACCGTGTAAATTAACATAGTTAGGCGGCACCTTCTGTCCAAATTATTCATTAGAGGGGAATGGGCAGAACAAAAACATGAAACATGGCTATCGAGGATGATGCAACAGGTGACCTCTATAAGCATGGATGTGTGGCAGGACAGTGGCCTGTTACATCAAGCCATGACTGAGTTTTATATGACTCAGAACATCAAAGATGAGCAGATTAAAATGGTCCAACTCACTGCATACATGTACTTCCACATGATAGTTATGACAGAAAAATACCAAGAACGTGTAAACCAGTCTGAGTTTTTAAATCAAACAAAGTGTGAGTTAAGGCAGGCAGAGGAGAAAATGCAACAAAGCCAAAACTCTGAGTTAGAATTAGGAAATACCATTCAGCAGCTAAAGAGTGAGTTGGCAGCTCAGCAACAAAATAATTCAGAGCAGGAGGCCCAATTGTCTGCACTGAAAGAGGAGTGCCAGGAAAGGGTTGATTCCCTGAAAGAGAGTCAACTAAAATTGAACCAACAAGTGATATATAATAGAACCTGCTTAGAGTATATGATTGCATTACAAAATCAGATTAAGCAACTGGAAGAGTAGAATAGTAAGTTAATCATGAAAGAGGTCCATTCTCAAACCGACTTTGACCAGGAACACCAGCGGTTAAGCGCTATAAAACAACAGCGATATAACTTTAGTGAACTGAATTGCATACTGTATCAGGAAAAATATGCCCTATGCCAGGAAGTGTGCCAATTACAGACAGACCTGGAGAGAAGTGAATCAGGCCTTCAGGAACTGACTGACCTAAAGGTAGAGAATGAAAAGTTAATGGGGCACATAGGGCAAATCGAGCATGACCTAGAGCAGAAAATACTGAAAAGAAATGGCCAGAATGAGGAGATATATCTCCTGCAACAGAAATGGTCTGAGTACTTCCAGACAATGCAAGAGGCCCGGAAAGAAAATGAGGCCCTTGGTGATGAGAACAGGGGACTCCAGAGACAAGTAGTAGCACAAGGGAAGGTCATAGAGGCCAGTCAAGCCCTGATAGCAGAGCACAAGGTTCAGGCCTTTGCATACTATCAAGAAATAGGGGCTGAGAAACAGACATTTGAGTGGTTAGAAAATGAGTGTGATAGGTTAAATAAGGACTTGAGGAACTCTGAACAGTTAGAGAGTGACAGGGCAACCCGTGATCCCAGTCTGATGCCCTCTGTACCAAGGGTCTCAAGCCAATTTACCACCCTGTATGCGCAAGGCACTGCTAACCTCATGTCCACAGGTTCACAAGAACCAGAAACCATGAGGCGGCCACACGCAATTAGGCCCAGCATGATTGAGCCGGCAGGCCAGCGTCCATCAGAGATTGATGGACATGCATCCCTGTTGAGGTTCAAAAATATTGTGGCCAATGTATCTGACCAGGAACATCAGCTACAAAGGAACCACCTCATCCACTTTGCAGATAAAAAGGAGCCTGAGTTTATGCCCCAAAAGAGTATTCTGAAAACCTCCACCCAATCAGGGAGGTGGGGGAGTTCTCTGCAAACCCCAGAAGAAAGGAGGAGTCAGATGACTACTTCCCTGTGCAAAAGTGGGAGTCCAAGGGAAGTGACAGAGAGCCCACAATACAACTGGGGAGAAGAGACTAGGCCCATCATTCTGGGAGAGACTCTTAGTTTCCCGGAATCAGGGAGAGCCTAGAGGATAGTGATGGGACCTCAAAGGGCAGCAGCTCTGAGTCTGAGGGTGAATGGACTCAGGTGCAGCGGAAAAAGAAGGCTGTCAAACAGAAGAGAACTCTGGTGAAGACCTCAATAGACTTATAAAAGCCATTAGAAATGTCATGACTTTGTACCAAAAAAATGCCATGTGCTCAGTCTGGGAGCATCTGGAGCTGTATGACCAGATGATGACCTCATTTGGCTTAAAAGATTATCAGAATTCTATGAAGTTTGCCAAATGGACACTCTCTCTAGAATATTCCAGCTTCTTTGTTGGGCTGGAGGATCAAAACCATTCAAGGTGGTCTACCTACAAGGTGGCCATCTTGAAGCACTTCTCCAAGCACAGAAACCCCCAGGTGGCTCGCAAGGCGGCCTACAACCTGCAGTGTGGAGAGTATCAGGCCCTGAGAGAATTTGTTCTGGAATTGAAGCGGGCATTTGCGCAAACCACTTGGCGGGTGCGCACAAACAGTAGGGAGTTCTTCACTACCTATTTCCATACACTTCCTAAATACATTATGATGCAGTTGGTTAGGGACATCCACGAAGAAAGGACCCTGGACTGGGTAATAGAGACGGTAGAAAATAAGAATCCTCCCAAAAACCCCAAACAAACCAGCACCCCTGCTGCTGCCAAGGTGGCTGAGGTGAAGGTTTCCCCCATTTTGGACCTAGAAATGGGGGGGGGGGCTAAAAATACACCTCCCTATAATCAACCAAACCAGTGGCAGAGAAGTCCCCCTGGTCAGTCACAAACAGGTGGTAGCCAGGCAGGGTACCCCACAAATGTGTCACCTGACTCCACAACCTATATCAGCCCCAGGTTCAAGGGGAACAGACCGATCCTGGGGTATGTATGGACTTCCCAGGCCAAGGGGGTTATCCAATCAGGTGAGTATGGCCCCAGGAAACATCCCTTCAAACCTCCGTCTGGAAGGCAGTAATCTTCCATCCTCTAGTTTAGGTTTCTTCCCTAGGTATCCTCAAAACCCCAACATTCAGAACAACCCTCTTTCTCTCCCCACTTTTAGGAGTTTAGACCACCAAATGAGGGAGAAGAAAGGCCAAGAATGGAAGGTTACCAGGGAAACCTTCCATATCAAGGCTACTCAGGGAGAGGGGACAGTTACCCTTCCCGGGAGCAGCAAAGAGTTGACTCAAGACCCCCATATTAGCCCAAGAGGGTGTCACAACTGGAGCGCCAGGTCCAGAACTTGACCCAAGACATGAGTCGCATGTTGAGGGCTCAGCAGAACCCTCAGATGAACATGACTGCTCAGAACAGTTCAAATCCAGGGTCTGGCACCCCGGAACAGTGACAGAGAGAGAACCCTGACAACCAGCAGGTTCCAGAGAAGGAGGCTCGGGAGGAAGGGTGATGCAAAGCCCTGGAGGAAGCTTCCTTCCTCACCCGTGAAAAGCCCCTAGAAACCCCTGAACCTGAACCCAAATCTCCTACCCCCAAAAAGCTGCAACATAGGGAACACAGGGTATGTAGGAGAAACAACGAGACAAAGAAGACCCATTTTGTGGAGGAGGTCCACGTCCTCCAGTTTGAAGGGGAAGAGTCCTTGGAGGATTCTGGGAAGAATGTCTTCTCTTTCAAGGATGGAGGGATTCCTCCCAAATAAAAATGGGTCCCAAAAGACCATAACTCAGACTGGGTAGGTATAGGGACTGACCTAGAACCGCCTATCACTGAACCCCAGAAATGTCATCCTGAGAACTTAGAAATAACTAAGGGGATTCCCCAAATCCCCCAAATCTATTCAAGTGACCGTCTCTGGGAAAAGGGAGACAGCACAGAATCAAAGGTAAAAGGGGATTCCAAAACCCCATCAATCTAAGGATGCCAAATTTTATTTACAGATTCCCGAACTCCGACACAGAAAACTGCCCAAGATTCCCCAGTGTCGGAGTCCAAAATAAAAATAAAGACATTAACTATTCAGCTAGCCCAAAATGCCCATTTCCTTTGCTCCCTGGAGGAGAAACAAGGCAGGTTTTATGCCACAGTCCGGGTGCAAGGGCAGTGTGCAATTTCAGCGTTAGTGGACACTGGATCCCAAACCACTCTTCTGTCCAAAAGCGAATTTGAGCAACTTAATTCAGGAAGCGGAGAGAGTTACCAAATTCCTCTCACACCTCTTCCTGGACAACTCCAGAACTTCAACAGGAATGACATTCCCCATGAGGGGACTGGAGATCAAAATTGGGCGACACAAGGTGAAACACCCAGTTATAGTCGTAACTCCAGAGGGGACCCCCTGTTTCTTAGGGAATTACCTCCTTCGGAGGTTGTCTGCACTAATAGACTGTGTGAACAAGGTCCTCTGGATGCAGACTAACCAGCCAATAAAATTAAAACAGAGCACCAACTATTTCAGTTTAAATGGCACATGGTTGAGCAGCGATCTAACAAAATCGAGTTTAATTTCAGGAACAATCAAGTACCTGGCATTACTATAATTGCTGTAGGACAACAAACTGGTGATGGGAACTCTTCTCCATTCCTGAAAATCAACCTTCCTTCCAGTTCCAAGTGGCATTCCACACTGGAAGGAAATACCCTGAAGCTGTATACTTATCCACAATTTGAAAAACCAAGTACCATGATAACAAGTGATGAAAAACCAGCTCAAAGCTCGGCTGATATTCAGAAAAAGGGTGAACAGCTGTTCCTCCCCATTCAGGTAAATGAGGGGAGGGAGCCTGTTTTCGCCAGAGTAGACCTGAATAGTGAGGAAAGTTTCATCAGCTAAGCATTATTCAGGAAACTCCCAAAAAATCAGACCATTCCCACTGTTGAGTCGGTTTATCAGTGGGTATGGGGTCTGGAAATTCCCTATTCCAAACATCTCCTGCATGCTAAAAATGTCTATTTTTGGTAAAAGCATAGAGCATAATTGTTGGGTCGTGCGAGGTGTCCCCTCTGCCTTCTACTTAGGCAGTAACATTCTCAACTGATTCGCAATTAATTTGGATCTCATTAATTGCCAAGCCCGGTCCCAACTGGAGGGTAACCCGAGGGGCTTTGACAATCCTGAAAAAGCCTTCCGGTCAGCTCCATTGCTACCGTAGGCAGTTGAAGTTCAACAATGGAGAAGCGGTCACCATCCCAGGCCTGGGCTGACAATTCACCATCCCCCTAAAAAAAAATTAAGAGAGCAGGACTTGTGTCTGATTGAAGAGCCCTGTGAGGGTAGAGCCCAGGAATGCTCCACAGGATACAGGTAAGGAACTGGACCCCATTTGGAAGCAAATCATATTCAAATGGATAACAGGGAGTAATTTGCTTTGTATTATTGTAAAAATGAAAAGGAAGATGTCATGAAAATTGCAAATTGTTGTAGTTGTTCCGTTGAGTATTTTACTTGGTGTTATTGTAAAAATTAGAAAAAACAAAAATCATGACAATTGCAAGCTGTTGACGTTCCATCGTTGTAAATCTTCTGGGAATAATGTTAGTAAAAAGTACTAAAACTTGTTTTGTTTCTTTCTTCTATTAGAGAATTAACATCCTTACATTCCAGCCTGGAGAGGACCACCCCGGGGACCTGGAAGGGAAGGAAGGAAAGAAGGTGCTGCACCATACTCTCCAAGGAGAAGAGACGGAAGTGGATCCTTGAGTGCCGCTCCCTGATGATGGAGTATTCCACCAAAGGAAACCCCACTCTGCCCTACTCTTCCCAACAAAAGTCATGGAAGAGTGGGGGGAATCTGTGGAGTGCATTTACAGGCCCTAACAGAAATCACTGTCACCTGAAAAACTACATTAAACATTGCCACCAAAAACGTCTGTGCTTTGTTTCCTGGCACATGTGTGGCAAGCAGTTCAACACTGCATTGAAAAAACAGCCCCTGCTTCTCTTTCATGTGCATAACCAGAAGTTATGCACTGCATTGAAGAATGGCCCTGCGTTTGCTTTATTTCATCTGAATCACAAAAAGTTATCCACTATATCAAAGGAATGGGCTTGTCTTACGGTTAATTCACATGAGGGGGAAGGAGTTCAACATTGCATCCCGACACAGATTTTGTTTTCACTTTCAGGTGAACCGCAGCGCTCAAAACACTGCAAATGGAGAAAAAAACGGCTTGGCTTTTCCTTTCTATTTCATGTCACACCAAAGAAACCAGTGTCGTACCCCTCTGTGTTGATGAACCAACAGTAATTGCAAACCCACTCAAAAGGTCACATTACAAGAACATCCCATGACCTACACAACTGCATTTCAAACACTAAATGAAATACGGCTTGCACACGTGCCAAGGAAATTAAGTCAAAAATGACGTTTAAAAGCCAATGTGAAATGGTAGCTTTCGCTTGCACAGAAAGGTCAGTGTGTGGGTGGGGGGTTGGCTGCACAATGTACATTATGTTTATCACCACAAGATTGTAGTCTCCTTGGAAAAAGACTCAGAATACCAGTAAAACCAGTTTTGGGCTCAGGCATAAAACTCAATTGAAAGCCTGGCCTCCCACTGGAAGTCACATTAATAAGTGAACCATTCTGCAATGACATGTGTCAGAGGGTATGATGATCCTCTGCTCTCCCAGACTAGAAGGCAGTACTGGCAGGAAAGACAAAGAAAGCAAGTGTGGCTAGTGCTTGACCAAGAAGTGTGAGTTCCTTTTGCACCCACTCCCAAGGACAAACTGACAAACTTCAAAGGGTGTAATAAAAGTATTTTGTTGCAAGCTCAGCCAGGGAGAGACATTTGGCTGTGGGGGATGAAGCACTGCCCTCACATATGTGACAAATCCTCCATATTGACATTAAAGGTTTTATGCATTTTAGGCATTTTTCCCCAGCACCTCAGAATAAGAAATCATTTCGATTTATGATATTTTTCCATGTTATTTCCAGGCAGATTTTTAGAGTCTAAGTACATGTTCCTAGGACTTTGTGAACTGAAATGGCCAGTCAAGACTCATTTCTGGATGATTTTAAAATGGGACAAATATGACAGTTGGTGGAAAGATGGAGATGTACATTATGAATATGCTTAATCATTGGCAGAGTGATAACTATTATGCATTTCATTAAAAGGACCAAAAGGTGCCAATGGGCCATGCTACCTCACGCACAGTCAGCAAACGGCTTGTTTAATTCCCAATAACCCCCTGAAACCACCTATCTATTTCTTATGGCGGTGTCTAGCATAAGTGGGAAGTTATGATACATAACTCGGTGTTGCTAAAATGTTGACCAGAGGACAAAGAACTATAATAAATGACAAACAGACTGATGATGCTCCCTCCCCTTGAACCAATGACACCAGGGGGCGAAGGGAGGAATGGTAGGCTGTCCTATCCCAGGGTAAGAGTAATTCTAGGGTACTTACCCCAGATTGTAAAATGGATGATGTCATTTGGGCTATATAAGGAGGGACTGTACTAGACAGAGAGACAAACACACAGACACACAAGAATCCGGGGAGGCAAGAGAAGGAGGATGGAGAGGAGGCAGCTGATCCCATCCAAGAGAGTGCAGAGACCAGACCCTTGCCTAGCTGATCCCATCAAAGAGAGTGCAGAGACCAGACACTTGCCTAGCTGTCCAGAGAGGCCTAAGATACAGATGGCTGTCCAGAATCCCATCCAGGAGAGTGCAGAGACCAGACCCCCTGCCTAGCTGTCCAGAGAGTCTTGAGTTCCAGCTGACTGTCCAGAATCCCAAACCAGAGCTTACTTTGTAGGAAGCAAATAACCCCAGTCCCAAATTGCATAAACCTCTCCTTTTGTAATATAAATCCCATAGAAAATCCGATTGAACATCCCATTGCCAGTATAATTCATTCACCTTTCCATAGAAGAATCTGTATTAGCCTGATTATGTTAGCGCATTCCTTTGATAAATCTTTCAGTTGTCTATATAAGTCCATAGTATCATTTTGAAATAAATCAATTAATTCCCCCATTGAAATTCATATTCAATAGTGTTGCCATTCTAAATAAACAATTTTGTCGAGTGTTTTTACTAACTATAGTCATTAAAGAATAGCCTCAACAGAGTTAGTCTCCTTGTCACTGAAAAATGAATTTGGCCGTGTATTGTGTGCATTCCTATGAATTCCTAATTTGCATCTGTCCCATTGAAAAACCCAAACCGTAGTCCCATTGAGAGCAATCCCTTTCTGTTAGAATCCTATTTGTTATGTGCCCCTGTCCTTAAAAAAAAAAACGATTTCCAATTTTGAAAGCTAAGCCCTTTTCCTTAGCTGCCTGTCATTACAAATCCTGCGCAAAACGAATTTTCATTTGCTGTTTGTATTTCTCTTTTGCATATGCTTTCTTCCCCAAAATTGATTTTCCTACCTAGTTTCCATGTTGCTCTGGTGTGCTGATTAGTAGTCTTTAGGCTTCCTTATCTCCTCAAGAGTAGCAACACAAATTTCTTTTCTAGCTTTCCCTAGCAGTTGTGGGTGACCGGGTGATTAATAAGTAAATCTGATTCTGCCGTTTTGCTCTAAAAATGGATTTCATTTTTTTTTCTGGCTTCCCATCTTGGGGTGGTGGGCTGTATTACAAATCCGATTTTTCTCGCTCTTTATCCTTAATCTTTGCAACTGTCTTCCATTCAAAGGGAATTAAGTTAACTGATGTTTGGGGGTGAGTGTTGCAGTGGGAGTGCATAACCTTGGTGCTATAATTTCCCTTAAACCGTTGTCCCTGTTTTGTCATTAAAGATCCATGTGAACTATGTTAGGATTTTGAACCATTGTTCTGTATGAATCATTGAATTTGTGTTGCCACAATCTTGGTGGCTGGTGTAAAATTGTATTTTGAAGATTTGTCCCTTTCCATTAAATCATAAATTAATAAATATCTTCTTGATACATACCTGCCTGGTTCCTAGTCCATTGTGACACAGGGTGTTCGGGAAGATGGGTGCGAGACGGGTTGAAGGCCTACTCAAAACGAATCCGTGGTTTATTAAAGATAAAAAGCGTTTTTTCTGTGCGCCACATTCAGTGTCAGGGGAAGGAGTCCCTGGCAGGAGTGTGATGTGTTATAAAATCGTGACAATCTGTGTTAATTGGCGAGTTTTCACTTCATGTGAACTATGTTAGGATTTTGAACCATTGTTCTGTATGAATCATTGAATTTGTGTTGCCACAATCTTGGTGGCTGGTGTAAAATTGTATTTTGAAGATTTGTCCCTTTCCATTAAATCATAAATTAATAAATATCTTCTTGATACACACCTGCCTGGTTCCTAGTCCATTGTGACACAGGGTGTTCGGGAAGATGGGTGCGAGACGGGTTGAAGGCCTACTCAAAACGAATCCGTGGTTTATTAAAGATAAAAAGCGTTTTTTCTGTGCGCCACATTCAGTGTCAGGGGAAGGAGTCCCTGGCAGGAGTGTGATGTGTTATAAAATCGTGACAATCTGTGTTAATTGGCGAGTTTTCACTTCATTTTGCTTTATTTCTTTTGTCTCATAGCACAATCTAGAGCTAATAGGTGCCTGAGTTGCCCCCTAAAGAGTGCTCGTTTCAAGTGAATGCACTGCATTAAATTAAGTCTTGCTACAGACCTTTTCCGATATTTTACATTATCATAAAATACATTGATTTGCTTCAAACTATAGTTATGTTATCCCTTCACTGGAACCGCAGATTATCACTGAATCCACTGTGCGGTATCCATTTTAAACTAATCTGTCGCCTACTCTGTGAGAGGGGCAGAGGAGCTTGCCCGGAGTGCCCAGCATCAGGGGCTAAATTGGGCTCTCCAATGCTGCTTTTTTAATGTATTTTTTAAACTGCCTGTAGATGAGACCCCCAGCAGGGACCCATCTATGAGAGCTGTTTGTACCATCCCTGGTTCTGAAACCCTGGAGTGACCGGCCCACTTAAAAATCTGATGGTATGCAAGTGAGAAAAACACTGGCTGGTGGGGCATTCAACACCAAGCAGCGACAGTATTCCACTGACACATTCAGAACACGGAAGCGCCAATGTCATGAGCATTCCACGTGACATCTCCCATCCAGACCATTCCCATTCATCGCGAAACACATCTCAACGAACATGCAGCAGGACCGCCAATATCAAACCTCTGAAAGGCTGGGAAGTGCTGGGTCAGACTCAGCAGTGCTTAAGGAAAAGTCGTCATAGCCTTGGCACATGCCCAGCCAGTCACATAGGAGGGACATTGAAACTGCCCTAATAGACGCTGAGCTGCTCCAGCCTCTCAAGAATTGGAAAATTGCCTGCAGCTTACAAAATGTCACCTTCAATTATATCTCAGAAACAATCTATTTCAGGAACTCTGTGAACAAGCGCACACTAATCAGTGTACTTTGCAGGCAGGAGCTGCAGTGGCTCACAGCCACAGCCCATGCCCAGCCAAAGACAAACACTGCAGCACAGAGGGACAGAGCGCGCGCAGGCACAAGTACTGCTGCAGTGTGGCCTCATTGTTATCACTTTGCTCTCACGTGAAAGAGACTCAATCATTGAAGACCGTATCTATATGTTTACCAATTTATTTACTGAAATGCCTTTCAGCAATCAGCAGCAACCACGGGAAAAGTAACTTAAATCATCACAGGGACCCACTCTTTTGGAAATGTAAAATATGTGTTTGTATAGTGAATATGTTACAACAAAGAAAACATGTTCTCTATCCACATGCCATAGTTGTTGGTTTTCTCAATGCTTCACCAGAGTCTAGCAAACCACGAGTGGGCATTTTATAGCTGCACACACTAAATCACTTCTAAGGACATCCAAATTTAGTAGATTGTGTTTAAATGATTTGCCCAGTATAACACATTTTAGTTAAGTGGAATTTGAGCCTAGTGTGCAATTTAGACACTTGACCACCTACCTTCCTAGCTGTAGTCGTTATGTTTATTTTTTAATGTTTGGGTTTCAAAATCTGAAAACCTCGCTTATAGAAATTACTTTAAAAGTAAATAAATCACATAATACACCAACTTGAAAAAATATACATTGTTGTAGTAACATGTCATGTAAAACGAGTGTAATTATAACTGTTTTCACCATCCTGAATGGAAGACTACATGTATTAGCCTTCAAAGTGGTGTGAGACTAAACAGAAAAAATATCTGGGTTATACAACTGTACTTTCCAGTCATAAAGACACACATTGAAAGACAATATATGTTTGTGGTCATCATTGTTTCACACAGCATGCAGATTATTATGCACGCCTCTCGTTTCTAATCACTCACCATTCACATTTCTTAATAGAAATTGCACAGCCAACAGCCTCACATAATTACCCTCTCACAGATGCTTCTGCGGCAATCTACCCCTAATTTATTTCTGATTTACATAAAGGTTCTGCTTCTAACAAAGAGATATGCTAAAACGATATTTTGACAGACCACAGTGCGAGGCCCTGTACCGAGCTTTTTCCTTCTCTGAGCTTCAAATACAATTAAAAAAGTCAACAGGAGCAAAACTCTTACACTCTAACATGAGAAGTTTGTATCCTGCCTGCCACAGGCCCTGCATGAGCAAGTCACCGTTCTTATATGATCCTTATTATGCTTCCAACCCCGCAATACAATATTTATGAGGGAGGAAGAAGCAACAATCACCTTCCCCACTCCAACCTGTGGACAGTCTTGCCGTGGAAAGAACCAAAAGCAAAGACTTGGTTTGTATGGGATGATTTATTTGTTTTTTTTAAATAGTCAGGGGCAGTTCCGTATAAGCAGTGATGGATGAAGGACATAGATCTGAAGGTAATGCGGTCTTCTAGGGCCAACCAATGAAGGGATTTTCTCTCCTTAGTGATGTGCTCCCTTCTTAGTCTACCGATGATTTTCCTCACAGCATTGTTTTGGATGACCTGGCATTGTTTAATACATTTACTGCTAGCTCCCAACATCAGTGAGATCCCATAATCCAGTCTAGATAGGATTGTGGCTCTAGCAATCATGAAGCTATTTTGTTGACTCAGCAGGGGCCTAATCCATCCGAGGAGTCTTTTGTGGTATTGGCAGGTTTGCTTAAGGTGTGTTACATGGGCATCAGCTCCCAGAGATGCTTGTAAATAGACACCAAGTGTCTTTACCTTATCGGATACCCTAACATCTGAGCTTTTGATTTTGAATGTCGAGTAAACTGGGTCCAGTTTGGCTCTGGCCCGGTGGGATCCAAATGACCATGAGCTCGGTCTTGCTTCCATTGAGGCACATCCAGTTGGTCTTCATCCAAGCCTCAATGGAATTGTAAATTAAAACAAGCTTGTTGTTATCTGTGGAATGAAAGCCAGTTAATTCAATGACTAATTGCATGTCATCAGCAAAATTTGTGAAAAAGGTACCCAAACTGGTGAGTTGGGTACAGAGACAACACAGGTAGAGACTGCATAAAATGGGTGAAAAGCTGGCTCCTTGGGGTACGCCACAGTAAATGAATTGAGGGACTGAAGAGTGGTCGCCCCATTGAATCCTGGAGCTGCTGTTTCCCAGAAATGAGGAAATCCATTTGATGGCTTCCTGGGAGCAGTCGCCTGATTTATTGAAGACCTCTCTGACTTTTCGATGGTCTAAAAAATCAAATGGTGCTGAGAGGTGCAATACAATCAGCATACCGGCTTAACATTCATCCAATATGGTTAGCATTTTAGTCCGTAGGGCAAGCATGCCGACTCAGTTCCATGTGCTCCTCTGAATCCTGATTGTTGGGTATGCAGAAGATTGTTTTTGTCGAAGTATTCCTGCAGTTGACCTGTGGCAACCTTATCTAATATTTTCAACAAGAAGCTGCAATTTGTGATGGGGCAAAGATTGGCGGGATCACGTTGGTCCAGACCTTGTTTTTTAACTAAAGGTGTTACGGTAACGGTTTTGATTGATGTAGGCACCTTATGGTCTCTGAATGAAGCATTTACCATTCTACAGAGAAAAGGGGCAATCTACTCTGCATTATCCAGGATTAGCTTTGGAGGAAGAGTGTTTTCAGAGCAAGAAGTGCATTTGATGGAGGATAGAACTTTATTCACTTTGTCCAGGGAGACTGGAGCAAATTGAAATTTCGTCGTCTAAAGAAGACTGGGCTCAGGTGTAATAGAGGTTTGATGTGTATGCTTTTTCAAGAATGAGGGCTGTGAGTTACTCAAGAGGTGTGGAAAAGGAAGAAGAAAGAGGGGGCAGCTATGTCGGTTCTACTGCTCCATCAGGAAAGTTCCCAACACTGTCCAATCAACAAACAGCTTGCCAGTGAGCAGGGAAGTGAGAAGCTTAACAACCGAAAGGAAATGGCTACCTAGCAGCATCACCTGAAGGACAATATGGATGAATGGGCCCTCAACAGAGTCAAGTGCCTTTTCGGGATGTAGTATTACAGACACAGCAGTGCACTTGGGGTTATCTTGATGTAACAACCAATTTTATGTTATTACATCCTCATTTTTTTTAAGTTTTTTTCCTATATTTTTCATCAAAAACACTCATCAAAAAAATGATTATTTTATATTTGGGGGTCCCCTATATCTTATTATTTGCTCCCTATTCACCAACCCATACCTCTTGTAACCTCTTACCTAATCCCCACCCCTATATTTTCATTGAATATTTTTCAGCAAAAAACTCATCAAAGAATATACTGGCGATGAAACAACCATATACCGCAACAACCTTAAAAGTGTTTGAAGGTTAGGGGAAATAAAGAGGCTGAGTATGAATTCTGACTGAACGATAAGACAGAGGCCATCCATATTAGTTTGGTGGTAATCACCTCATGCAGTCATTTGAGACACTCTTTGTGATTTTACCTTTGATGTCATGCTGTCAGAAATTGTAAATACATGCGATAAAACTATGATACTGCATGCAGTATTACTGAAAGCACATCACTGCATGCTGTAATACCATCACAGGATGTGGAAATACAGCACGCGCACATAGAACCACTGAATGGTGGACATTAATGGACTCCAATGCACGCTCAGTCAAAGTAGAGGAGTACCACCATGCTAAAACTAGAGAGGAATGGGATAATGGCGATAAAGGCAGCAGCAAAGATGGTGATGGACACCAGAATAATTCAGCGAGGAAGAGGTGAATCTGCTCGACGAAGAGGTGACAATGCAGGCACTCAGGCTAGGGGAGTACCTGATGTCCAAAATGTGTCCTACCAGAGGTTGTGGCCAGATTTGGGAGATTGTGCAGGACAGGGTGGGGGCAGTCTCCGACTTGCCAGAACCAACAAGGGAGTAAAAAAGTACTGGGATGACTTGAAGCAGTGAGTCTGTAATATCCTCTCACAGCACAGGCAGGAATGCAGTGCCAGGGGAGGGGGCATAGTTACTAATCCTGGGGGGAGAAGACTTCCCGTATGATCAACATCACTGGCATGACAGACTCGACAGGTTCAAGCGGCGGAGGCGAATCACAGGTAGCTTGAGTTGTGTAGCATATTAACCAAATCTCCTGTATTGGAATGTAATTGGGTACATACTGGAAATCGAGTGATGTCATGCTTCTGGGTAACACATATGTAGGACTTCTGATATAACAACCCATGCATGTGTAACCAAAGGCACAATCACTCAATGCTTGTGAAACATTAGGGGAAAATAGGAGCCAAAAGGCCTACTTCGTGTATAATTGGCCACATGGGCAAATCTTGCCCCATAAACAATGCAAAGCACATGTAACTGTTGCATGCCACCAACAGCACAATTCTGTAAGAGGAAATCTTGGCTACAGAGCCACACAAACTATAATCTGGCACATACACTGTAGTGCGATACTAATCTGTGAAACACTGTAGGTCCCAGAATAAAAACGGCAACAGCCGAATATAATGATGAAAGCTCTAGCTTGGCAAGCTACAAGAGAGACACCAGTGCAAGGCAAGAAAACTAGATGCTGCGGTAGTTTAACATGTATGTAGTGACAATTAATGTGTCAGGCATTACTACAGAGACAACTGAGACAGGCGTTGCCACTGCACGATTTGGTAAAGTTAATCATGTAGGCACAAGAACTACTACTTGTCACTGACACCCATGCAAAGAACAATTCTAGCAACAGTCAATTCAAACCATGGTCATAAGAATGTACAGACTGCTGTGAGTGCACATGCTATGGCCAGAGGGGTGTCATGCCCACAAAACATATACAACCATGAAAAGACATCCAAGGATAAATATCTTATCAGCAGGTTTTTGAGGGAAATTAACAACATATGACTGTGTACTCTGGTTCGGCCATTTGCTGTGCAGTAAATGACTGCATGTCACCACTTTGCCCAACATATGAGACTTCAGGAAAATTCTACAACCTCTCAAACCCTTGCTACCACCATTGGTAAGCCTGGGCGAACTTTACAGCTAGAACCGTGAATCTCCTGCCTTTTTTATGATTTAACCAGGTCGAACTTCAGATTGTTTTTTTTAAGAATGTTGACTGAATCTAACCATGTGACCTCTTAAGGGAAACACATGATTGGAGTTGTTTTCTATTTGTGGGCACCTTTCAGAGAGGCAGGAGACCATTGCTGGAGGCAAGTTTAGAAAACCCAGGAAGGGGTTAACAATCTGGAGTGGAAATAGAGCATTTAAGTATGAATAGGTATAGGGACAAGTAGAAAGTGACTGGGAACTAATGGAGGGAGTTATATCTAGGGCGGTTTTTACTTAGACAGAACTGTGTGATGCATAACGTGATTTGAATTTGGTGAACCATCCAAATTTAGGGAAAGGGTATCCCTGAGAGTGGGAGCAGCTTGGGTGACTCAGCGAGATGCACGCATGTGACTTTTATTTATTAATTTATTTCAGCACACAAAGCCCTGAGGCATCTCGGCGCTAGTTACAGTAAGTGTTTGTTAAAGTTCATAGTTACAACAACACGCATTAAGATTACAGCATAGTGGTGGTTGGTGGAAGCGTACCCTGACATGCCTCACCTGATGTTACAGGTGGCTACATCAGGCATGCAGACATCATAAGGCCAAAATAGGTGCCAGTATACAGACTGGCAAAGAGTCGCCCGATGTTACAGGGGGCTACATCAAGCATGCAGACATCATAAGGCCAACATAGGTGCAAGTATACATACTGCCAAAGCCTTGCCTCATGTTACAGGGGGCTACATCAGGCATGCAGACATCATAAGGCCAAAATAGGTGCAGGTATACAGACTGGCAAAGCATCGCCCGATGTTACAGGGGGCTACATCAGGCATGCAGACATAAAAAGGCCAAAATAGGTGGAGGTATACAGACTGGCAAAGCGTCGCCCGATGTTACAGGGGGCTACATCAAGCATGCAGACATCTTAAGGCCAAAATAGGTGCAAGTATACATACTGCGAAAGCCTCGCCTCATGTTACAGGGGGCTACATCAGGCATGCAGACATCATAAGGCCAAAATAGGTGCAAGTATACAGACTGCCAAAGCCTCCCCTCATGTTACAGGGGGCTACATCAAGCATGCAGACATCATAAGGCCAAAATAGGTGCAAGTATACATACTGCCAAAGCCTCGTCTCATGTTACAGGGGGCTACATCAGGCATGCAGACATCATGAGGTAATAATTAGTGCATGCATACAGTTTGGCAAAACCTAGCCCGGTGATATAGAGCATTGCAGCAGAAATGGTCAATGAACAGGTTTGAAAACACACCGAAATTCCACTTTTTAGCAAAGAACAGGAATGGTCAATTATAAGTTGGGGCACAGTAGGAATCACATTTCAAGTGGTACACAATCAATGGTAGAAAGGCTTTGTAAGACAGATGTGACAGTCAAAAACAAATATGGCACTTTGGCATTTAAGATGAAAGTGAAGGAGTGCATAAAGAGTACTTATAGAAGGTAAAGGGGAGCTTCAGAGATGAGGTAGAGGCCTAGCATTCCAGCATAGCAGCGGAGTCCATAACTCTGTATATGAAGCACAGCAAAACATTTAGTAAGCAGCTTACAGTAAAATACTTACAGAAGTCAGTCATGGCATGCATTCACAGGTAGTAACTTGGATACATTGTTGATGGTCTTCTCACATGCAGACTGAGATTAGGAGGGAGGAGAAAGGCCGAAACACTTGGCCAGTCCAAAGTATTGGCGAGTCATGAAGGAAGAATTAGAACAGGCCAATGTCACAGATAATTTAAATGCAGAATCAGAGTGAACCTAGGTAGGAAGTTATGAAGGTGTAGCACACGGAGCAGAACTTTGCGAGAAGGTGAAATGTATTGATGAAGCCCGAGGAAATAAGTAAAATCGACCTAGATCTGGGGAGCAGGTGGAGGCACCAGCCAGCCAGGAGTCAAGAGGATCAGACAGTACTAGGCAATGGCAACACGGCAGTGTGAAGAAAAAAATCGACGATGCATTGGCGAGAGTGGGGGGAAGCACGGAGAGTGTTAGCAACTGTAACGTAGATACAGCCATGTTTGATTTTGTGTAACACCTATAGAAGTATGGAAAAAGTACAAATGCTTGTTGGACCCAGGAGGAGATTGCAGGCATTATGTGCTTCCATGACTGTAATTGACACATGTGGCATGAGAAAAATAATCCTGTGTCCAGCTTTGCTATCAAAATATGAGAAGTGGAAAAAAGCAGAGCAGACTTGAGGTCACCTTGTTCGAGACTCATACTTGTCTTTGTGTTGGAGGAAGTAGCATAGATTCGGGGAAGCCAAAGACACTAGGCACCAGTCATTGTCCATCTCCTGAAGTGACTGGTTGAGGGACGGGCCATGGATTGTGGTTAGAAGCCCATGATGGAAATGTTCGAGGGAGAAAAGACCAAAGGTTATTTTTCCGAAAATAACTTTTGGTCTTTTCTTCCTTGAACATTTCCGACTTGGCCCCTGGCCCCACCCCCACACCCGACTTACGTTGCAGCTGCACACTTCACTGTGTGCCGCGAACTCGCTGTGCCCCTGCGATGCCTGTTTCCTTTTACTTCCGTGATCGGGAACCAGCGTCGCAGGGTCCGTTCCTCTTTTTTTTTTACTTTTTACTGGACCGGCTATGGGGGACACCCTCGCAATCCCTGCTCACAGTATAGTGAACAAGGGTGCAGGGGACTCCTCCGCAGCCTTGGCCACCGAATGGATTTGGTCAAACTTTTCAGCAGTTCCAGATTTTTGAACAGCCTAAATTCAGCCAAATCCCCCATTCGGTCTTATTTTTGGGGCTTTTTGGATGATCCCACGGCCATGAGGGGACACATAGGAGGGGGGGTAGAGAAACCAAAAGGCAGCATATTTAAGAATCACAGTCTATGAGAAGTAGCATAGATTCATGGAAGCGGGAGATACCGGTCAGTGTCCATCTCATGAAGAGAATGGACGAGACTGGCACCATTTGGGGACACTTAGAGGGAGAGCAGAAGGAGACGAGAATTCCTGGGGACAGCTAGTGCAAAACTCACACTGTCATTATTTTTTGGGGATTAAGTAGCATTCACACCAGGCACAGGGTAGCCAGCCAATCAGGTGCCTTGAAACGTGGCTGGAACCTACAATCTCAGCCTGCGTTCCAAGCCGCCTGACAGCTGATTCCTCGGGACGCCATCTTCCCCCCACCCTCTTTCCCCTTATTTATTTATTTTCTTTTTCCCCATTTCTCACCCACCTTCTTAATCCCACTTAATGTTTGTTGCAGCGCCGCTGCCGCAGCTTCACAGTTTCTATGGACGCTAAGGAAATGGAAGAGGGGCTCTGTATGAAGCTGCGCCTTCTCTTTCCATGGCAGCCATCTTAGCTCAGTATTTTCAGTCATTGAACGGGATGCATGAGTGGTAACGAAGGGTGCAAATGGCCTTAGGTCCCTGTTCCAAGGGCTGGTATGGGAAGTAATGGCTCAGAGCCCTCGTTAATGTCCCTCACTTTGCTTGGGCAATTAACTTGAGCTGCTGGGTAGTTACCCCCATTCCAGTCCTTGCCATGGGCACTTAAAGATGCAGCTCAGAAAACTGCCACCATATAGGTCATAGATGATGCTCTTTAAATCATGGATAAATGTGACTCCTGCCTCTTGATCCTCGTTGACCTCCCAGCTGTGTTTGTCACAGTCACCTACTTCACACTTTCATGCCTATTCACAGATATACATAGGCCCAGTCCTAAGCTGGTTCGTCACCTACCTGTCAGACAGATACCAAGCAGTCCAGCTGGGAAACATCTGATACGACTGTCACCCAGTCAACTGAGGACGTACACAGGGATCAATACTCCCTAGTGATCATTAATCTCTATATGGAACCAGTCTGGTCAGTTCTCAACAGCCCTAATAGTTCACTTCACCAATTTGCCAATGATATTCAGTAATACCTCAAAGTGAATTGGACTGAAGACATTTCACTCCTCAGGAAATATATATCCCCCCCTTCACCTTCTTGAAACTCAACCCCACCAATATGGAATTCTTCCTACAGGCCAGGCTTATATGCGACCAGTCTGGTCAGTTCTCAATCAATAAACCTAATATTTCCCTATACAAATACGCCATGGTTCTTACAGAAATGCAGCATTATGAAAGGACTACAGCCCTTCAGTAGTACAAGGGTGAGAAGTGGCTAAACCAACTTCTAAGCCCTCACATGACTACAAACCAGCAGTGAGCAAGATCATAAAGGTGAAACAGGCACAGTCCAAAGATGTGCCTATTTCGCCTTTTGCTGTAACATGGCTGATGACAGGCTATTCTTGAAAGAAGGGTGTGAATGCCATAACAATAGTAACCCAAACAGAAATAGTACAACAGCCAAAAGGAAGGAGTGTCCATTTAAGGCTCTAGAAACATGTATATGTACTTTATTTAAACACACTGATTTGCAATAATAACTGTCCATAAAAACGTGAATGCAAACCCAACTAGCGGGAAAGAACACTGCACATGTACAAGAAAGATGATGCAAGCACTCTGGGCAATCGAGCGGGGTGAAAGGCAATAAACTGCAAACAATGTCACCAAAAGGATACATCTTGATGAAAAATGTGCAAATGGGTGGCTTATCAGTCACAAAGGTCTCAAAAGCAGACGAAGTGGGATGGGGCTTTTTAAAACATTGCCTTTATCAGTTTATGCGTGGGGTCGAACAAGGCTTCATGTGCTGTTTTTGCGGGTTGCACTAGGTTTGGAGGCAGCGGGTAGTGCTGGTCCAGGCAGCAAACTGGCATTGTGTTGACTCAAAGTGGAGCTCATGCAGTTTGAGGGCTCACGAGGATCAGTTCAAAGACTGAGCCAGTTCGAGACTTTGGTAATCTCTGGCTCAGCTCGATAAGAGACGCAATGCTCCCAGTGGGTCGATTCAAAGTACAAGGGTGGTTTGAAGCTGTGATCCTCATGGTCTGATGCATTGTTCGAAAAGGCAGAGTGTTGAAGTCATCTACAGTGACAAGGTGGTTGTTTGAGCCAAACAAATTACAATTGTTCTTTTATAACCCACTTAATACCAGAGATTGCTTTCTAAGCATGGGATCGGGATTCAAACCTGTGCTGTGCTGTGTTGTCGTGCTTCCAGGACAAACTCATTGCCCCTGAGCTATCCCCTCACCAATGACATGCTCTGCTAAGTACGATAGGGCATCAAGAAGTACGATGAATGCAGTAAAAGCGATTCTTAGACGTCCGAAGTGCCAAAAACAGCACAGCAGATTCTGATAGTTTGAAGGCATTAAAGCGTGGTCGACTCGTGTGGTAGAACGGTTAAAAGTTGGAGAATACAGGACGGCTGCATCTTAGCTTAGCTTCTTGTATTGCTGTGAATACTAATCCAAGGGCTCATGGACAAGAATGGTCCGTTTTCTCTACAGTGACACCTGGTGGAAGCTAGCTGGCGCCTGCAGGAGTACACCTGCTTTCTATTCTGGTTGAGGGATTTGGAAGGGACTACTCTCCCAATAGGGTCTAAACAAATCCCTCTGTCCTTACGAGTCCAAGAAGAATCAATGAAGGAGTCGGGGACTGCATACTTATGAAAAGAAAAGGCCACTGAGGATTGAATTAATCAAACCTGCCCTGAGGGACTCCAATCCCAGTCAAGGTAATTTGTGTCAAAACCAATTTGATTTTCTCTGCAGGAAGTGTAGGAGACAGGATGAAAAGAAAAGCCCACAGAAAACCAAGATGAATGAACCCTTGCTCCACCCCTTCTTTTCTATCTGACTGTCCTAACTTCGCCCTCTTCCTAAGCCTGCAACTTCAAAGGCCATTTGTATACAACAGCATGTTGGGGGCTGGCTCTTTTATTGTGGGTGGGCCGCTTTGAACAATGATTCCCAGGAGTCTTCCTGCTGGAGGTTTCGTGGGCTGAAGAACTGTTACCCAACCTCCCAATAGATCAAAGAGACACAGCCTAACTACCTATTGTCCTGCTGCCTGGGCAGAGACAGACAGACTGACTAGAATCCACATAGCCTTTTGAAGGCTGGCCTGGGCTCACAGTGTTTACGCGTGTAATACACATCTGATGATGATTTCATAATTGTATAAATTATCACTCACCATACTAAAACCCAGGTATGTCTTATTGTTACAGTTTACCCTGCCACCAAACTAATAGTTCCTCATAATTAATATGTGTTTGCACCTGATGTTCAGATTTAAAAGCACCCTCTGTCTGCAGTGACTTTGCTGTCAGAGCAGCTGTCAATCAGGGCACCTGTGACATTTGAAACTGCTCTGTGCCACCGAGAAAAAGGAGCTACATATCTGGAGACTGATGCAGCAGAGCACAGGTGTACCCCATGCTTCTGGCATGGAGCTTTCTGAAAGGGGGTCTGTTTAGCAGACCACCCTTTCGGGATGGATTACCTGCATCATTTTATTATTAGTAAATATTTTTAAAAAAAGCCTGGCCTTCTGCATCCTTGCCTGATGACCTTACCACTATGTCCACATCCCTTTATAGCAGGTCCTGAGTCCATTACCTCACTGACTCAAAACAGCAAAAAGAGAGAAAAGGAAGATATATCTAGTTTATTTTCAGAACTCTCTAGGTTTTTCCAGTTAATACATTCAAATCACTGCCCTAAATACAGAAGAGAAATATGATGTGTGAGTGCATGTGTGGAGCGCCTGTGATCACATTGCTGTGTTGGTGAGTCACTGAAGACATGTTTGCCGTACTGGCCTGTACAAGCAGTGCACAATCCTGTTGGTGGACCTCAAATCAGCCCAATGGTCATTAGCACGATCCTACCAATGATAGTAGGCAATGTGCATAATAAAGAAATCCATTTTTGTCCTTAGCTAGAAGCCTGAGTAATTCAGAGATGACCCACCTTACGTCAAGCAATAACTGATATCACAGTATGCTAGAGATATAACTTCAGCCAAACGTTCCACTCTGAGTAATAATATGGGTCCACCAGGGCAAGAGGTCCACCACCATACCTAACATTCTGAGTACTAATACAGTGCCAGATGTTCACCACCATACTTTCCAGTGTGAGCAATACGACAGCCCGCAGGAGGTTCGCCTCCAAACATCTCACTGTGAGCAAAATCATAGTTCACAAGAGGTTCACTACCACACTTAACACTACGGAAAATATAGCAGTGTCAGATGTTTCTCATCAAACATCAGACCATGGACAAAATCACAATGCAGAAGAGATTCACCATCACACTTTACACTATGGGAAATATAACAGTGTTACAGAGGTTCACCAACACACATCACAACATGAGCAAAATCACAGTATACAAGAGCTTCACCATTACATTTTACACTATAATCAATATCACAATGTGACGGAGGAGTCATACCAGAAATCACTCCTTCACCAATATCACAGTGCACAAGAGGTTAGTCACCACACCTTACACAATGAAGAATATCACAGTGTTCAGGACGTCCAACAGCACACTTGCTGCTGTAACCAATATCAAATTGTTCATTAGGTCCACTACCATACATACAACTATTAGCATTACTACAGTGTGGTAGATGTCTACCACCACACTTTCCACTATGAAAAATATCAAAGCGTGCAAGAGCTTTGCCACCACATTTCACACCATGAACACAGTCACAGTGCAGAAGAGGTTCACCACCATATTTTGCAGTATGGGCAATATCACAGTATGCCAGATGTTTGCCAGAAATGTTCACCCAATGAACAAAATTACAGTGCACAAGAGGCAAACCACCCAACCTTAAACTATGGGCAATATCATAATGTACAAGAGGTAAATCACCACATTTTACACAAGGAGCAATAGCATAGTGTGCTGGAGGTCCACAGCAACACAATCTACTCTAAACAAAATTGCAGGGCTCATTAGGTCCACCATAACTATACTTCCCACTAGGTGCAATATTGCAGTATCCAGGATGTCCACCACACTTAAAGGAGTAGGTACAAAACCACACTTTACAATACAAGCAAGATGACAGTGTGTGGTAGGTCCACCAACAAACTTAAACCAGGAGGTCTACCAACACACTTACCCTATGAAAAATGTCAGAGTCCATCGTTATAGTAATTTCAATAAAGCATAGCATGGGATGCTAGAGATCAGCAGCCAGCAAGACACTGTGAGATCATCAGAACATTGAAGCTACCCGCCACCAGCTGTCAGACTATGATCTCTATCACAGAATACCCCACTATCATGCTTTAGAGTAGGCCCCAGCAGAATGGGAGACGTTCCACCTTCACACTCCAGATTCTAATCATATATGACTCTTAACCTTTCCTCTGGGATGACCTTATGGTGATCAGATTCATGGTGGCATTATTGCTCAAAAGATCTAACGGGACTAATGGTGGGGCCTATGAGCACCTGGTCCCACAAGAAGAATGCAAGACCATATTGTACCTAATACGGTGCATCATATTTTGATATGTTAGTTCTTGTGATTGTTGTATCTCCCGATCAACTGTGCAGCCCTTTGAGACCCGTGTGGGTGTGGTACGCCAGAAAAAATAAGTGCATACAATTCTAATAATAAAATAATATAACTCGATATTGGATAGGTTTGAGAGCGTTTTTAAACTTGTTTTGACATCTCTTGTGGTAACCCTTTGCTGGTTGTGGTTTAGTATTACATCCTGTTTACTGAGAAAGTGCCATGGCAACAGCAGCCTGGTGCAGAAATGAAAGGAAGCAGGATGCGCGTGCTGTGCGTGATGTTCCTTGCTTGGTCTGCGTCCACACTGCAACCATAGAAGCACTGGGCCGCCTCCTCTCTGCAACCTGCAATCAGTTAGCTGACATGTTATGATTCTGCCTTAGGCCACCAAAAAGCGGCCAAACGTTACATCAAAGCATTAAATCGGGTCACCAACTGCATGCAGTTCATTTGATAGCTCCAATGTCCCAATGTTTATACAAGTGGGGGTCAGATGTGCTAAGTCTTAGCTGGGAGGTGTCCATACTGGACGGACAGCACCATCTGTCTTTTATGCACATGAGAAATACAGCGACAAACACGGATCTGCAGAGTACGGGCCTAAAATCTTTAAATAATGCAAATTACTGTGAAATTAGCTTTATCATCGTTTGTCAATAAGGAACGCCTTTTCTAGTGACGCTCATGCCTCCTGAAGGGCAGTGCTGCATCTCAGAAGATTTACAATATTAAACGACACCTTAACCCTCTGAAGAAGACCATTTATAATTTCTTGTATTAAAAAACTGGCAAATTCGTGCAATGCATATTTTATGCTTGTAAAAATCGTTAATAGAAATGGTTAAATATTCCGAAACAGGAGGCCAGTTGGCTGCAAAGGTGCAAGAATGTAACAAGGTCGCGAGTTAAAGCTTTACTGTGATAAATTAAACATGGTGACTTCCTCCCATCCTTCATCTTCATTCATCATTTGCCTCGCTCTGGAAACGGAACGGGCGGGCTCAGAAGCATGTATGGAGCCTGTGAACAGCTGAGAGGCCTGTCACTTCAGCCCGACTTCCGGTCCCTATTGTAATCCCTGACAGCATTATTATTTATGTATGGTCTTGCATAGTGCTGAATGCAAATGCACCGTAGTAGTAGTGAAGTGTGATATAAGAAATGAGAATACAGAAGGGATTGGAATGGCAAATAAGAGTTTAGGAGTGTAAGAGATTAGGAACTATTCTGGTGGTAAATCCGCCGGAATACCACCCAGCGGAATTGCCGTTACCACCACTTGGTCTAGTGGATTTACTGCCGAATTATAAGTGGCGGTGGCAGGGTTAGTCCCCATTAATTTGGTGATTTTGGCGGAATTACTGCTGGTGGAATTTCTGCGGCTATAATTCTGCTGATTTTGCCGATTTTGGGGGCGGAAAGTGGGAGCATTTACTTCCAGCATGATGCTGAAGGTAAAGCACCCATTCCAGGCCCAAACCCATAGTATGGCAGTGCGGGATAGGTGGCGGTAATCCCGTTCATGCCACTTTTTTCCCGCACCGCCATACTCATAATGAGCCCCCATGCTGCACGGAACAAATGGTCCTTTAGAGCTTGTCTGAAATTCAGCCTGTCAGGTTCAGGATGCAGGTGCAGCGGTAAAGAGTTCCTGGTGGCGGAAAAATCTACCGCCATGGCTTGCTAGCCTTGGGAAGCAGCCATAAATATAGGGAGTAGGAGAAAGGTGGGCAAACCAGTTGCACAGAGTCCATATGTAACATATCAGGTTTAGGGATGCTCACACATAGGCACGTGTCTGCCATCCAATCCAAGGCTGACGACTACTAGAGCCCTCCTGGAGTTTATGATGCACTAACTTCACAACAATTGTTTACATTAGCAGGTAACTTGCAACAATGATATAGCTCAAGTGAGCCATTTGAAGTTGTGCTGTAGTGTGAGTTAAAGTTGGATAAACTTCGCATTAAAGGAAGAGTAGATTGTAATATGCAAAATACATGTGGTTATTACTGAGAATGCACAACTATTCCAATCCATGTTATTTAGGGAAGGAGGCTGAGATTCTGCTGGGAGCTCACAGATCATCATGCACTGATGACTTAAAGGAAGAGAGCTAGAGTGCACAGGGTGCAAGCCCACACACAGCACATTCCACTGTATCCCAACCCCCTGGAGATGTAAATGCCTCAATATTTTATTATAACAGTTATGTGGTGTGCTTCCCTAGTCATATCTGGAATAGCCCAACACTACCTCTCCCCGTACCTAATCCCAAAGCACTCCAAGCACTGCATGTTGGGCTGCATGTGTGCCGTGCATTTTGGGACCCTGAGAAAAGTATGAAGAATTCACTGGTGCAACCCTACTTGCTTTATTACCTCAGAAAGACAAAGAAAACAAAGGTTTGCAGTTCAATGTGGGAAACCAATCTCATCCCTTGTCTAGACGGTGTTCACCCAGTCTAGAAAAAAGGTGCATGCTCCAGGCATGCCATTTAAATGTATTACGAACCGGAATATCGACACATAATGTGCTGCAATAAGCAGTGTTGGCTTCTCCATCTCTCAGGAACACAAACGCTTGCACCACTCCCCAGTGTTACCTTGTAGAGAGGCAGATGTACAAGTCATGGATAGAGCCCACCCCCTCACCTCCGTCATATTGGAAGAACAGCAAGAGAACACTGTGCATGGCACCTGGTATCATTCCAATACCACATCGAAGGTATGAGAGATGTTACACACCAAGACACCCTTACCAAATATATCCCCAAACTGATGCGGTAGACATGAGCCTGCAGACACCACTGGACATAGAAGAACGATAAAGTCTGACAGGTGTGAAGTGATGTCATGAAGAAGAGAAGATACGTGGGTGCACTAAACCTGATGTATGGATATCTAGAGAATGAAGATGTGACTAAGTACACATGAATGTGAATATGAAGAAACCATATGCACTTAGAAGATAAGTTACACAAGATGCAGTAGATGTAAATATGCAGAAACACAAAGATAAGACAATGTAGAAGTTTGCTAATGTAGGAAATTTAACGTGAGTAAAGCAGCCATGTTGAGAAAATGGACATCGGCATTGTATAATAGTAAGCGAGAAGCCTCGAGAAGGGAAACCAAGACTGCAGAGCTGACAGGCGCTGAGATATAAAGTTGTCTAAGAACAAAGGACATTTGTTTGGTTCAGAATCAAGGCTGCAGCAAGAAGCAACTGCAAGGCACAAAAGGAGTCGAAGAGGATAAGCCACGTACGCAAGACATATTTCTCTTAGATTAAGTAAAGGACTGAATAATTGTGAGTGCCAGGTCTTGAACAATCAAATAGAGATGTGATTCTTTTACTAGTGAAAGTACATAAAGAAGATGGTAGAAATTGTTGTACACATTTGTTTGGGGTTATGAATATGTTAGTATAGTTTTGATAAAATAGGTTGTAAACTGAAAACATACAATGATAGTAATGATGTGGCTGTTCATCAGACCCTAAAAGCAAGCAATCAGTGCCAATCATAGAAGGCTAACAGTTGAGAAGAAATATAGCAAAATAAGATTTTTAGATTGTCACTAATAAAACAGCAGGACAGTGACAATCGATAGAACGGTAACAAAGAAAAAAGTGAATATTATTGTGTAGGCTTGGAAATTTGATTTAAGAATACATTTTGGAAAAATGGGCAGCAATTGATGGTGCTTGCCCGAAATGATTGTTGTGATATAATTAATTAAAGTTATAGCAGAATAAAAGCTCTAGTAAGTATTGACAGTTAAAAATGACTTGTCATCATGGAGGACACTCCTCTTCTACACTTGTGCAAAACATTACTGAGGTACACACCTAAGATTAGCAAATATGCTAAATCGGTAAGAGGCACAGCTGACAAAAGGTTCATGCACTGGCCTCAAAAGGGTTCCCTATCAAGAACAGTATTGCAACACATCACAACAAACTTACATGCTGTGTACACAGGGAAGAAGTTACAAAAAAGGTTAGCTATTTTAGAGCTATGGAAAATGTATCAGAGCTAGAGAGAAAACACTCCCGAGAAGGAGTGGGTGCTTAAGCAGCATGAAGGGAGGGTGCAGCACCCTCGGCTCCTCTTTCTCCTTCTCAAGACCATAGTGCAACCATCGAGAAACAAGGATTCTATCCTCTAAATGAGTTAAAACCAGCAGCAAGGTGTATTAATACATTATATGCATCCCTGCTTATAACAGTGAAGATAGTACAGAAGAAAGTAACACAAAGGAATGGGAATATATGTCCAGATGTTGTAATTATGAGGAGCATAATGAGAGAATGGATAGAGGGATAGAGATAGAAGAAGAGAACAAGAGACACAAAGGAGAGAAAGATAAAGCCAGTGAAGTGACAATTGTACAGAATGAGTGGATGGGAGGACAGATATTACTAAAGTTAGACAGAAAGGGTATTGACGAAGTTAAAGAAAGAGAAGAACGAGAGGAAAAGGAAAGCAAGGAAAAGGAACTAGAAAGTGCATACAAAGATAAGAAGCAAAATGAGAGAAAATGAAAGGAAGAATGAAGAAGGTATAAAGAGCAGGTAACAAAGAGAGAGAGAAAAGATGGGGAAAAGAAGAAATGAAAGGGAATAGAAACACAGAGAATGGAAGAAAGAAGGTTGCATAGAAGGCGAGAGGAAGAAGAGAAGAGGGAGATGAGAAGAAGGGAAGAGCAAGAGCAAAATGAAATGAGAAGATGCAGAGAACAAAGGGAGGACGAAATAGATCACATAGTTAACAGATGTGTAATACCAGTTGAAGAACGAGAATGATGGGAAGAAGGGAGAAGGTTGCCGCGGCCCCACAGCGAGCTGCACAAGATACCTAGAGCACTGACATGGGCTGATGAGCATGAGGCAGAATGCATAGGGACAAGGATTGGGGAATTATACAGACAGATGAGAAGAAAATGTGCTTATGAGACCACAGGGAGTATCAAAGGATCTGCACCGAGAGACACACAAGGTAGATCGGATGACGTAGTGATGGATACGCATAGAACGCTGTCCGTAGGCAGACTAGATCTTGATGATGAGGAAAGGGATGACAGCCATACCAGTTAGCAAATAATGATGTCAAGCAAAGAAAGGGAAGAAAACAAGAGGGCACATGTGGCTCTTTGATAGATCCAGATGTAGGAAAAGGGGTAAAGTGGTCAGATTTAGGAGAACCAGAAGCAAAAACACCAGAACCTATATCATATCCTGAACGACCACAAGGATGGTCGCATAGTGTCGCAGAAATGTCCACGCCTTATGTAAGTAGACAGAGGTCACTGCCAGGATGAAGACGAGTGGGTGAAACTAGCCACACCTGGAAGACAAGACGCATAGATGGATACAATTGTAAAAAAGAGCTTACATAGTTCCTCTTATTGGAGAAAGGGGGAGGATGACCACAATATATACCGTGGCCGCAGATGGATAAGGATAATTTAAAATGGTAGTTTACTATTTTGTCTGCAGGAGCACATACGTGGATTTATGAGTTAGAAAGAATGACAGCAGGAATGACATTAGAAGTGGGTGATTTAAAAGGCCTACTAGCAGGAGATTCAAGAACATTGGCATCTTTAGATGAGAGAACCGTGAGATAAAACAGTAGCATTATTTTATCATATTATCTGTCAGGGACTGACCGAGACAGTGCAAAGGTAGATGAAAAAACAGGTAGGGATGGGAACGAAGCCATTGCCAGAAATACAGTAGACTATTGTACATCATTGTTGATTGTTACAAGAGAAGAATAAGAAAAAAGCCGACATTGGGAAGCTTGAGGAAGCAAAGTTAGTTCAGAAAATGTTGTTGAAATTTGCCTTAGAAGGAGCAGTACTGACGAGCGGTGAAGGAGTGGTTACACAAGAGTTACAGCCTACACAGCCAATCAATGTAGGGTAACCAGTATATCAAGGCGGGTAACATTTTTGGCTACGTGGTAGAGGGAATGGATTTAGAGGATGAGGAGGTGGATTTCAAAACCCTGAAGGGGGAGAAGGATTTAATGGAGGACAGCCACAACAGTGCTGGTATTGTGGGAGAATGGGACATATGGCCAGCACGTGTAGAAGTAGAGGGGGCATGCAGCAGAATTGGCAAGCTCCAAGAGGGGGGACAGGCTATTTTCCACCGTACAGTACAAAACCACCAGAGTATTATGACCAAAATTGCACGCAGTATCAGACACGTGTGCCACAAATACAGCAAAAACAGCACATTCTACTGCAATCACAGTTGCTACAAGGGCAACCAGAGCAGAAGCCTAGGCAACCGCAACAAGTACAGACCCATCAGTACACTCCGACACAACAGACGAAGATAACACAATAGAATGCAGATGCAGGAGCCCCACAAACACCTACACCCAGGATAGGGAGTGTGACAGTAGTGGGAGGAAACCCTTTCACAGGAACAGGGATGAATTTATATGCACAATATGAAAGCCCACAAAGCGGTGTGATGTGTTCAGTACTATCATTTACACCAGACCCCCAAGAGGAACTGAGGGTCAGGATAATGATAGGAGTTAACACATTTTCATTTCTCGTGGACACAGAAGTGACTCCTTCCTGTGTTCAAGAGGGAAAGCATCCAATGTCTGGCATCACCATGATTGTATAGGGCTCCTGTGGGGCTATGAGTTTGGTTCCTTTTACTGATGAATTACCAGTTTCAATGGGAGAACATGACGTATTTATGCCCCTAATGTATTCCCGACAGACACCAGTTAACACATTAGGACATGGACATAAACCATTCAATTATTACAGTGGGTTTCTAGACCCAGTAATTAGGGCATTACCCCTTCAAACAAGCATAAGCTGCTGCTGCCTTCGCATTTGAAAAAGCTGCAAGTATTACAATGGGGTGCCCAATATCGTTATATGTCGAGCATTCATTATTCACCATTTAGAAGATACCGAAAAGCACGTTGACTAAACAAAAAACATCAGTATGTGAGGTGATAATTTCAAACCCAGCTATCAAAATTGTTAGTTATAGAGTAGTGAATACAGCAACATTCATAGCAGAACCAGTAGAGAAGGAGGATTATATACATGAATGCATAAATTATACTGAGTTTTATGACGGGATAACCCACGTTAAAGAAAACGCTTTAGGAGGGGGGTAATTCTTTTCGTTGATGGGTCTTTGAAAATTAATAAAATGACAGGAGAAAGGCATACGGGATCGGCAGTAGTGAAGTTAAAAAAGAATGGTGAATTTGAAGTAGTGGCAAGTGCAAGATTGCCTTCACATTGTTCAGCAAAGGCTGCAGAATTAGTGGCGCTTATCTCTGCACTTAAGAGATATGAGAATGAAGAAGTGACAGTTTACTCTGACTCTGCTTATGTGACATCAGCCGTACACGTAGGGTTGTCACTCTGGAAAAGGAGGGGCTTCCTCTGCGCAGATGGCACACCAGCGCAACATGCGCCACTATTGGATAAGCTTATTACGGTATTAAATCTCCCGTTTGCTATTGAACAAGAACAAGATTTATAGAAAAAACAGGGTGTTCTTTATCCCCCACAGAGGCTATATGGAGACAAGAGAGTACTGGGGTATTTCGGCATGAGATCGTTTATTTGTTAATCCCATTCGGCACTTGGAATCCTCCGGGTGCTACTGCACAGCCTTATAGGGATTGCTCGCTTACCTTTCTCTGCTCAGCTCTGCATTTGTCACACTTCTCATGCAGAGGTTGGCAATCTAATCTTTCTGCTGCTGTCTGGTCTTGGCATCGGTTAACGAGCCCCAGTGCCAGCACGGCTTCGGTGTGGTCATGCCAGCAGGTGAGATGGTCCTTCTACCATCCCTGTCTCATTCTCTGCTCTGACTTCGTTGTCTCTTGGGGTGCCAGCCTTCCGTTATCTCCCTTGCAACCCGCTTGCTCTCCATGCTACCGCTGGCTCAGCATTCTAGCGTGGCTCTGCCCCTCCAGGACATCTTCCCCCTTAGAGGCTCATATCCGCAAAGGATTCTTTCTCCTCCATTCAAAGTTCCTCATCTTTTTATGTTTGTTGCCTCAAATGAAAGGTCTGTGTTTTTCCTCCTTGATCATTCAGTTCAGGAGAATCTAGCATTACCTGAAGCCAAAGAATTTGAAGTAATGTCACAATTGGTTGCAGTCTTTTCAATTCCCATATATGCAGACAATGTATTCTTGATAGGCAGTACCTTATAGGAATGGGAGTCCTTGTCCCCTATAGGGGAGTTGCTTGCATTGAGGTCCCACTTCCCCAGACCCCAATGGAAGGTCTTACTTAGCAGGCTCAACTCCCTAGTCTCAAGACGGGTGGCTCCCCTGTGAGAAGAAGGGAGGAATAGTCCTAATTTGTCACAAGTGTCACTCATATTACCAACTTGGCCCTCAGTGGCCATCGCGCATAATTTCCCTGGCAAACATATGAGTATGTAAAAAGGAGAGACAACTTTCACAAAACAGAAAACAGAGTGCTGATCATCAAGACTCGCAGGGCAACACATATCACAGTCTGGAAGACAGCAGAGGCAAGTCGGGTGGATGGGACAGATGGGGAGAAGGTATATGGGAGAAGTGGTGTGACTGGTCTGGCATGGGACCAGAGGGTCTTTAAGGGACCTCCCCGATATTTGGAGTAAAGAAGAGTCAGTGATTAATGTTTTGGGTGGACAGGGTTTAAGGGGGTATTCCCCAGATTACAACGAGCTTTGAGACAGGCACCAAAGAGAGATCTGAACCAGGCCAAAATAGGATTTCAGGACAGAAACAAAAATAAAGGCATGATGCTAGAAAGCAGCAGTAAGAAATATTTGGGAGGACCTCTATGCAATGACACTTGAGGTAAAGTGTAATTGGGGACTAGTCACATAGGGCCACTCACTTGCAGTACTCAATCCATGGCCTTGGGAGGATGAAGGCTGAGTCTGCCCAACCAGGGTATTGGACCCATGTTGCACATTATCTCCCTTCCGCCAAGGAGAACACTTTGCTCTGAGGTTTCCACCAGGCCATGAAAAGAAAAAAAGATATAACATTAATATGTTGATGAATTCAAATATTCTTATGCCAGCAAGCGATGTTGCTTGATTGGTTACTCAGCTACTGGGTGAATTCCTGAAGTGATACTTTATAAATGAAGCTGATGTTTTTGACAGTAATATGACATTGAACATGTTCAAACTATGCATTATGGAAACAAATAATGCTTTACAATTTGTGAAGGAGAAATATAGCAGTCATGTATAACACTTTGATGCAGGAGGTACAGCTGGCCCATACTTTTCACTTATTTGGTATTTCCCATTCCTCAAAGATGCATTAATGGAGCTGCTGGACCTCTGAGAATGTCACATCGAAGGCCAGCCTCAAGGCATTGTGGTAGCGATGGCTGTTCCTGATGGTAGTATGTGATATTATCATTAAAACAAAACAACTTTGGTGAAATTGTATTTTTTGACCCACTTCACACCCTTCCCAACATATGTGAGGACTGGTACAAATATAAATGAACTTCAGTCCTAGAATATGTGAGGGAAAGTGCTTAGCCATGTGTATCAGAATGGTTACAAGAGCCAACTCTTGATGCAAAGGTTATTTTTGAAACAACAAAACACAATTAATTCTTTAAGGCAACCACTAATTGCGCTGTCAGCGTACATGCACGAACTTACTTGTAGGTGTGTTCTTACAGAATTTAAAGGAGGAAAAGCCAACCTGGATCATGCACCAAGCAGGTCACCATCTCAAACCAAACCAAGTGTCGTGGGTGCTCAAGGAATGTGTATTCAGTGGTTTTGAATCAGAGGTTGAGATGCAGGTTTTAACTGGCCTGTAGGGCAATAGGGCAATGCCCAAAGTGTGAGCCCATGATTCTAGGATGGGCCCGTTTTCTTTACAAAATTGACCACTTTTTTGGCCAGAGTGGGACAGTTTCCTAAGTTGCTACACCAGATTACACTAAGAAAAAATGGTTTCAAATGCATTGTTTGCAACATATGTTACCCCAAACATCCCCTTAGATATTACTCAAACTGTCTGTTCTGGATTGTAATGAATTGTAATGTGTAATTGTTGGCCACTTTTTCATTGGTGGCTCGACCAATTTTATGCCCCAGTCCGACGATGGATAGTTTGCAGGTCCATCGTCTATTTTACATTTTACAGCTAAGTTGTGATGCAAAAAGTGTTTTCTGAAGGGAGAGCCAGTATCCCAGAGACTTGAGCATGGCTTCACCAGTGGCAAGATTGCATGTTCAAGTCCCCTCATTTGCATTAAAATCCTCAAACTGATCCGTTGACTTGAGTAATGGGAAGAAATAGGTAACATTTTGAATTTTTACAATTATTTTACTGTTATAAAAATATATATTTACAATTTCCATCACCAATAGGTCAGAGAGCGAGACAGTACTTTTTTTATCCCAACCAGCATTGCTAGTTCCCACATGCATCTTCATCATTAATTATTTGACTACCATGTCCTAATGCAAAAAGATATGATTTGTGAAGGGAGACCCATTGGTTCAGCTATTAGAGCATGGATTTACTAATGGCAAAATTGTAGAATCAAGTCCTTTCAATGGCATGAAAATATTCAAACTGCTAGGTTGAGCTGTGCATTGGGAGGAAATAGGCAAACTTATTTGTTTTTAATGTTTTAACTGTTATAAACATATTGGTTTATCTTTCTTTACATCACAAATGGCTCAGAGAGAGACCAGCACTTTTGTTTATACCAGCCGACACTGCTAGTTCACAGATATATCTTCATCCATATCACATTCGACCCCAATGTTATAATGCAAAAAGCTATGCTATCTGAAGGGAGACCTGGGGGCTCTAAGGTTAAAGCGTGGGTTTGCCAATAGCAAGGTTGCAGGTTCAAGTCCCATCGTTGGCATCAAACTGTTAACTTGGCCTATGTGTTAGGAGAAAATAGGTAACTATTTTAATACTGCTGTTTTCACTTCATTTCCATTATAAATATCAGAGAGAGACCACTACCTTTGTTTGTCCCAACCAGCTTTGCTAGTTCTCTGGTGAATCTTCCTCCATTGCCACTTTGACCGCCCTGTCATAATCTAAAACGCTATGACTTCATAAGGGAGAGGCTGTCGCTCGGAACTTAAAGCATGGGTGTGCCACATCAAGATTGCAGGTTCAAGTCTCCTAATTGAAATGAAAATACTCAAACTGGTCAGTTGATCTGTGTATTCGGACGAAATAGGTAAACATTTTATTGTTTCTTTTTACTGTTATAAAAATATAGTTTTACTTTTATTTCCATTACTGATGGCTCAGAGAGAGACCTGCACATTTGGTTATCCTAACCAACATTGCTAGTTTATAGATGGATCTTCATCCATTACACCTTTGACCTTCATGTCATAATGAAAAACGTTATGCTTTCTGAAAGGAGAACTAGTGGCTCAGAGGTTAGAGCTTGCAGGCTTGGACTGGCCTATAGGTGCAATAGGGCAATGAGGGAAATGCTAGCCCATGATTCTAGGATGGACTGTTTTTTTAAAGAATGGACTACATTTTGGACCAGAGTGGGCTAGTTTCATACGTTACTACACTAGTTTTAACCAATGTTAGTAAGCAAATATGTTTTGTTTTCAAATACATTATTTTGAACAGATTTTACCCAAAACACCACCTTAGATAGTATTCAAACAATCTGTCCTGGATAGTAATGAATTGTATTGTGTGATTATTGGCCACCTCTTCATTTGTGCCTGGATGGATGTTATATCACGGTCCGACCCTTTAGAAGGGTGATATACCACAGAGGGATGCCAAAATAATATCGCTTGTATTGTTCAATGGAACAGAGATGCCTGTTTTTTGTTTAATTTTCTCTGAAGTTCAGGATATTTAGCTTATAATGGCACTAATCTGTCTCCTCTTAAGACCTTTCTGTGTGATTGGTAGCTATTTGTTCCTGGATTGCATAATGTTGTACTTCCTCCTTTGTGCCCTCACATTCGTTGAATGACATAAGTCCTATTTTGATGGAGATGTTGATAGTACTTGGATGGAGGCAGAAATGCCTGCTTGCTCTTCAAAAGTGTTTCTTTGTCTTTGTTGCAACATTCTCACCCTGGTCCACCATTCGAATTTCTCCTCCATTCACCTTCTCCTGGCCCTCTCAGAAGCCTTTTTTTAATCCAATCACTCAATCTCCATCTCCAGGAATACCTTTACCCCCAACTCTACCCACGTCACAGTTGTAGTTCCCATTGGTCTAGTCCTTCCCCCAGTTTTCTTCACCCTCTGCACATTCTGATTGGTCACTAGTAAGAATTTTAATAAAATCACATCTGACGAACTACAGAAACATATAAATGAATTGATGGTTTCTACATCTGACCATGACTTGATCAAACTGCACCTCTGAAAGAGAAATAAGTCAGGGAAAGAAAAAATAACCAAAAATGGTACACTTTGCATCTTGATTCCTTTAAACAAGACAAGAGGAAAGCTGAACAGCTGTAGATTAAAAGACAATCCCAAGAGAATAAAGAAAAATTGAAGGTTATAGAGAAAAACCCAAAGCCCAAATAAAACACTTTACACCGAATAACGTGGATTGTGAAGCAGTACAAAAATCTTTCTCTGACAAAGTGTATAAAGCCCAATGCACTATTGCTAACGCAAAAGAGACCAATGGCAATTTTATTGCTCAGAGTCCTACTTTTCAATCCCATCCTCACAATAATCCCCCTTTTTCGTATTAGACTGTCACAGTGGACTCTCTCACTAAAACACTTAAGGAAATGCACCCTACTTCTTGTCAAATGGAATTTTACCTTCATAAATTGTCTTACAATACTTAGATATCTTTGCGCCTTTCCTGACCCGTTTTACAAATGCTTCTTTCATAGTTAATGAGGTGCCCGACCTCTTGAAAAATGTCACAGTTACCCCTTTAGCTAAAAAATCCAATCTCGACCCTACAGTATATTCCAATTATAGACCTATCACCAATGTCCCATTTCTGTTGAAGGTAGTTGATAAGAAGGCTGCCATTCAACTCCAACAAAATCTTGAGATGTCAAGCATCTTACACCAGCAGCAGTCTGGTTGTAGAAGTGCACATGGGATGGAGACCGCAATGCTTGAATTACAAACAGAAATGCTGGACATTTTGGATGATAGTGGATCAGGGCTGCTGATGCTCTTAGACTTCACCGTGGCCTTTGATCTTGTAGATCATTCCAAACTTCTACTGTGCATTCAGGAAATCAGCAATTGTTCCGCCAACATCGTTGAATGTCTTCGGACACTTCTGAGCAATAGAAAGTATAAGATTGTTTGGGGAAATGCTTCATCTAATTTAGAGCCTAATACGTGTGGAGTTCCACAGGTAGCTTGTCTGTCCCCCGCCCTATTTAATGTCTTCTGTCAACCCTTGTGCGAGCTCTTGGACTCTATGGGATTACTTGTCACTAATTACGCTGATGACAGTTAGCTTCTTTTTAGACTAAGTGGAGAATACACAAAGGATACAGAGCTCATTGCATTTGTGTATGAGAACATTTGCATTTGGATGATAGAAAATGGGCTTTGACTCAGTAGTCAGAAGACTGAACTTCTGATTTTTGGCTCAGTCCAAGCAAGAGAAAGACTAGGAGTGGATTACACTAATCTGTGTATTGACCAATATCTAAAAAAACACAGTTAATAAAGTAAAGACTCTTGGGGTTACCATCAAGGCATCGCTCAAAGTAGATGCTCAAGTTGTAAGCGTGACAAAAAACAGAGAATATTATCACAGGCTTTTACGCCTGATAAAACCCTTTGTTTCAGTAACAAATTGTGCTACTCTAGTGAGAGCCTTAGTCATGCCATGATTAGACTACTCCAACGCATTGCTAGGCGCAGCAAGCAAATGTTGTATCAAACAATTGAATATTTTGCTAAATGAATAATTAAAAATGTACCAAAGCATGAATATATATATCACAACACAGAAGAGAACTTCATTGGCTTCCTGTAGAAGTCAGAATAGAATTTAAGATTAATGTCATGACTCACAAATGATTATTTGGTAACGCCCCCAGATACATGAAAATACGTATAATTGTACAAGACTTTATCAGAAATACTAGGTTTAAGGACTCCATGCGATTGATGTGCCCCAGATCCCAACGAGTCAAGGGAAAAGAAAGATCATACCCTGTAAAAGTGGCTAGTACATGGAATAAATTGCCTGTAAATCTATGCTGCGAATAATTCCTGCCGGAATTCAGAAAAGCACTAAAGACTGTCTTATTCTCATAGGATGATCTACGACTGACAATTCTCTACTATATAATCCGATCGCTTTTGATCCACCTTTCTCTGTGCCCTGATGCCTACGGGCTACGACGCATTAGAAATAAATAAATACATACATTGATCTCTGCCTTTGGCTCCCTTTGCCTCCTCTTTGATGATACCCAGGTCACCTTCTCCTTCTCCACATTTATCTCCGATCGTCAGGTGGCTGGTGAATGTTTCAGCTTGAGGGGCATACATTATTCTTTAACTATCTTCCTACTATCTGGCATTCATTAGTTCTTTGTTTTCTTACAATCAACTCCTCCAAGACCGAAGTCAACTAACTCCCATTACATTATGCCCCATCCCTCCTTCTTACTCCCCGATCCCTGTGACCTTACTTCACTATCCTCCATGGTGTGCAATATTGTGGTTCTCTCAGACATTGACCTAAAACACCATCTCTTCATTACATCTACGGTGGACAGTCTAGGTTAAACTTACTTGACCAGTGCAAAACCTTCCCTAACATTACCTCCTACTTAACTAAAACTCTGGTAGTAAATTTGCCATCATTCGCATCCACTGCGCTGGACCCTAATCACCTGCACCTACACAGCATCCACTGCAATGCACACTAAGCAGACACCATGAAGGAGAAGATATAGGGGCCTGTCTCAGCCCTCCCAAAGAATCAGGAGTGTAGACTTATTTTATGTCAGAAAAGCAACTAGCCCACTGTGTTACCTGACTTATATGCAAGCAAAGTGTCTTACAGGGGGGAATGGGTATCAATTTGGGTACCTCTTTCCCTTGGGGCCACATAAGACAAGATCATGTGCATGCTTGGAAATAGGAAAGGGGTAGCAGACAGGCTACCATCACCCCACAACTCCACGTAATGGGAACATTTGGACCATCATCCAACACCACTATACCAGAGAATCTAGCTGAACAATGTCTTTGCATGCAGATCTCACAGCACACACACAACATATTTCCCCTTAATGCACCAACTCACCATTGCAGAGGCTTTTGAAAACATCAGAAAATATCACTATGTTGTGTCTATTCATGAACAACTTTGAGGTGATGTTGGCAGTAGGTGAAGGCACAGTGTCTTACAGGGGGGAATGGGTATCAATTTGGGTACCTCTTTCCCTTGGGGCCACATAAGACAAGATCATGTGCATGCTTGGAAATAGGAAAGGGGTAGCAGACAGGCTACCATCACCCCACAACTCCACGTAATGGGAACATTTGGACCATCATCCAACACCACTATACCAGAGAATCTAGCTGAACAATGTCTTTGCATGCAGATCTCACAGCACACACACAACATATTTCCCCTTAATGCACCAACTCACCATTGCAGAGGCTTTTGAAAACATCAGAAAATATCACTATGTTGTGTCTATTCATGAACAACTTTGAGGTGATGTTGGCAGTAGGTGAAGGCACAGATTTCATGATATCACTGGGTCACCTTGTCCCATGCCCCTCACCATCACTCTTATCCGTGTATTAAAATGTTTGACAGGAAGTCACACATCAGAGTGGATCTCTGAGAGACAGTAAAGGAGGTTGTGGCACATTGGCTCACTTCTCATGGTTTACATGTGGGCTTTGTTGCAGCTGACAATGGAACTAATGTTATAGCTGTCCTGATGGTAGCTAAAACCATGAGCGTGCTCTCCTTTGCACAAGTCTTCCATCTTCTGGTGGCCAGCATCATAAGCAAGCGCTCAAAACAAGTTGAGATAGAAAGTGTGGCCCAGAGGATCTGCACCTCATTTTCTACAGTGCCTGGAACATGTTATGAAAGCTGCAGTGGTGCCACCACCTCATTTAAAATCAGATGAAAACTGCAATGCCATCTTAGCGGAATCCAACCCTCCAAATGCTGGAGCGTTTGTGAGAACAGTGCAATTCACTGACAGAAAACTGAAATAACCAGTGCCTAAAACGGGATAGTAGTTACTTAATACCATCATAGTGGCATATATTGGACATTGTTTCCTTTTTGTTGCATCCATTTGAAGAGGCCAACAAATGAGTTAGCCTGTTCACTACATCATGCATTGAAGTACTGCCACTGATGCATCTGTTGGAATTAGAATTATCCAATACAACAAATAAACTTTCGGATTGTGCAAAATCTGCTCTCAACCTTCCGACAGCATCCACACATTGTAGGTATAAATGAGAATATGGAGGTCGTCCTGCCACCTTTTCTTGACCCATGCTATAAAGTTAAGGTGGCAACTGTTAAAAAGCAGGTGCATGGGGATTAGGAAAATACTGTGGGCTGTCATTCACTACAGAAACTGCAAGCCATGTGCAAGTATTCACTAAAGAGATGTTTAAAAGTCTGGCTGGACCAGGAAGAGAGAGCCAAGATTTGGAGATAAACAAACCAGTGTTGGACTCCACCTCTGTAAAGAATTCCATATAACAGTGCACTCTCATTCTCCACACGCTATGTCAGTCCTCACCAAACTTTATGAGAGGGGAATACCAAGAGAGGCTGTCGGACAGACTCCTCCCTCGGACTGGCTTGCTATATGCATTGGGGTCATCAGAAGAATTCAGTGAGTTCACTGCAGACAAGACAGAGGCCTCAAATGTTGTAGATTTGAGTGTGAGCTCGATACAGTCTCACAGATGGAGTAGCATTAGGAAGGATTGTCCAGACCTACACTATGACAGTAGTAGATGAGCGTGTTGCAAAAGTAAATCTTTTTTTTCCAGTACTTCCAAATGTATTTGGCTCTACCAACCAGTTGGTCCACCCTCTGAGTCCTAAGACTATGCTCACAAACAGGTGGTTATGCCTCATTCTTTTGGCAGTACCAACCAAAAGAGCCACTCTCTAAGTCCTAGTCCCATGCTCTCAAAGCAGAGGTGCTGCAATCATGTATTTGGCTCTACCAACTAAGCGGATGCACTAATGTCTTTTTTTCAGCAGTCTCCCAGTGCACTGTATCCCCCTTTTTAGTACTCTCTTGCCCAGTCCTCGAGAAGTGGGCATGGTGATGCAGGAGCATGTGCTTCTCCACAGCATACACCACTACCTTGTCATCCAGCTCTCACCAACAGAAATAGGTCATGCAATACACCCATTAAGTTCCTGAATTCCTCATCACTTTGTCTCAATTGTTCTGCCTAAATGTCACCACACTGTGAATTCTACAATCATCCACAAAAGGCTCACTGCTAGTGCTGATAAAGAGGCCCTGCTAGTGGATAATGCTACTCGGTGAAGCTGTGTTGGGCTATACATGGAGGGACGGGGAATACGGTTGGGTTGCATAGTACACTGTCTGCCACTTCCTGACAGCCAGGCCCGCCGGCAAGCTGAAGCTCCACACCCATGACCATATGGGTGGTTATATAATGGGTGGGGATTTCTCCTAACCCAACTTCAGGTACTTAATGAAAGCCTCAGCCTGCCTTGTCCCCTCTGCAATGGGATGACAATCTTACAGTGGCCCCAGTCTCCTCCTCTTGAGCCATTTGATGAAGTTCCATATCCGGCTCTGCCCCCTGTGCTCTTCAGTTTCCTGCAGCACCATCTTCCCCTGTCACCTCTGCCTCTCTTCCCCTCCAGCTCTGTGGATATATCTTCCTGCTGCTCCTAGGGCGATACCTCCTCCCGACCAAGTCCAAGTTCAAAGTACTCAACCACCTTATGCAGGTAACCACATCCTCCTCCTCCTCATGCTCCATCTCCCCCACCTCATGCTCTGTCTTCTGATGCTCCATTTTACCCTCCTCAACCACTATCTCCGCCTTACCAACAATGGTATCTCAATCTCAGCAACCTCCCCTTCGTTAAACGCTCTTTTCCTCTCCGTAATCACTCACTGTCTGCCCCACATCACCATTTAATCTGAAAGTCTATCTGTCCCGCCAGCACGGGCTCAGTCTCTCCATGCTGTCTTATTTCCTAAACCTCGCACTCAGAGGAGTAGTACAGCTCCTCATCTTCTCCCGCCGCCACCTCCTCCAAATAAATAACGTGCTACCTAATGGTCTAATGTGCAAAACAGAAATGTGCCTAGGGAGTCAATGTGCAAAACACAAAACCAGTGACAAAGACAACTGAAGAGATGTTCGCAAGTCTCACATGAAGGGAAAAGGGTTCTCAAAACAAAACTATTTTAGGGAGGATGACTGAGCACAACACAGGAAGACTTATCGGGTTCACACACAAAGCTTTCTCTACAATCACAGGAAAAGAAAGGTGTTAGGAATTTATTATTGATTTTTTGTGTTTTTGTGGTGGCCTAAATGGAACAGGGAACAAAGGAAACAGTTTTATGTTTTTTTTAAAGGAGTATGAGTGAAATTGGAAGATTAGAGATGGATCCCCGAGACAACACTCAAACAAACAAAATAGGCTGTAAGAGAGATCAGAAATCACCAGCAACACCAGAAAAAAGAAAAACAAATCCACCAAAAGCACCCTAAATCTCCTCAAACCACCAGCTTGTGGGTATGTCCTGTGTACTCCGAAATCAATAGCCAAACAAAATCCACAAAGGCAGCATGAAGCAAGTTGTGTCTGTTAAAGGCCCTCACGCCTGTTTTAGAATGGCTAAGGGCCACTGATTGGTTAGTCAAACTCCCTTCTCTAGGCTTTGGCCTTGAAAATTGGCCACCGTCCTCTATTCCTGGTGTCACATTCACAGCAGGGTTTGACCGTCTGCAAATCCAACGGGAATACCACAGAACCAGTCGAACCAGCCGAGAAAAGCTTCATTTTCCCCGGGGCACATTATGGGAAGTTCCTCCAAGAAGAATGCCCTCACTGTCATTTCAGCTCCTTTCCACTGCCTGGATCATTACCTGTGTATGTTTCACCAATACCCCAGTTAAAACAACCTTCTTAGGGATTGCTCCACTTTCTGTTTTTGTTACCCTGTACAGTATTTCTGATCAAAATGCTCATCCAGCTTTTCACCAAATAAAATAAATAAATGAAATTTGTCCTGAGAATGTTTTGATTTTTTTCAATTTATATGAGCAGCTGGTCAGAGTATCATGCACATGTGAAAAAAGCTAATTCATTCACTGTCTTTGAGAGGATGGCCAATGGGAATATCACATCTTACCCGTGTTTTGCTAGGTTTTGAAGTTTGAGTAGGCTGTGCCTCTGTTGAGCTCGGGAATGCTGATCGACAGAAGAGGAAGACAGTGGCCCTCAAGCTTGCCAGCACCGTTGTTTCCAGACCGGCAAACCACGAGTCTGCGGGCAGAATGGCACCCGCCCGCAGACTTTTACGGAAGCACCGGCACCATTATTACGGTGCCGGTGCTTCCGTGGTCGCCACTTTATGGGAATGGGGATCAACATTTTACCGGCGCCTGACTTACCAGACTGCCGGGATTGTAATGCCCCGGTGTTTCTGGCAAGTTAGGCACTGGTAAATCATTACGGGTCCGGCAGCTACCTGCATTTTTTACCAGCATGGTTATCGCCGGACCCGTAATGAGGGCCAGTATCCTCTGGCTTGCACTATAGTATACAAATCATCCTCTTATAACTGCTGCACAAATGAAATGTAGTAATTGTTTTCACCATTGACGTTTGAAAGTTTGTGTTGACCATTGCTGGAATCGAACCGTGTGATCTGCAGGTTATGTACAGATCTCTGAAGCATGCACATGCCCACTGAGCCATCTGTCTGAAATTGAAATCTGAAATGTGCATGCCTTATACACATTCCTGCAAGAATGCATCAACCTTCCCTGCAATGTTTCTGGGATTGTACACTGTGACCATCAGGCTGCTGAGAAATCTCGATAAAATGTCCCTCTGAGATATTTTATTAGTAGTGAACATGTAACCAACATATCCCACATAGATCTCTGCAGCAGTCACATTAATCCCTGAGCTATCCTATTGCTTTTGGAACTTGTGACTTCCAAGATACAAACAGGTCTCTAAAGTAAGCATATTTGCCCACCAAACTATCTTCCTCGGTTTGATAGACTCATACGAATACCAACGAATGAGATGAGATGAGTGGTAAATCTTGGTGTAATACCACTTGAATGGAAATGTTTAACAGTTCACATGTGATAACCCGTATTACTTGCTGGAAGCACAGTTATGTTTGCAGAACATTTTAAAGAAATGGTTGACCCTCATCGGAGCAGCTGGACCAAAGAATCTTTTTGACCTAGGAAGATTGATAACAAAAGGACTGTTCCATGTCATTTCATCGACAGTAATTACTTTGTGGTAATTTACTATGAATTAATTACGTAGACATTTTACTTCAAATGATTCCATTTTTTTATTTTGGGGGGTCTCCATCATACCCTTCCTTCCCCTGCATTACTACCCCTCCTCAAAACCCTCTACACTCCCTTTTTACCCATTAACCCTTAAATACCCACATTTGTCAAAGTAATTTCGAAGTAATTACTTTTAAGTAAACTACCACAAAGTAATTACTGTCGAATATTGAATGAGATATCCAAAAGGACAATTGGACTTTGCTGTCCGGATGCAGGCGACCCTCCTCCAGCCAAGGATAGCAAACAGCTGTTCCTTTTTCCACACATCGAGTGCTCTGAAGGAGCTTGGACTGTCGGGGAAAGTCCCAAAAACTCATTATGAGCATGAAGTTAATAATGAGAACCTGCACTGTTTGAAATATCGGCAATTTTGACTGTTACTGACTGGAAATGTTAAGACTATTGAGGTATTTTTGTTATTTATTTTTGTAATATTACATGCAGTATGTGCCTCCTGACTAGGTTGAACTACCTTCTAAAAATCAAAGGTATTTCTCCAGAGTTTTCCTTGTGGACCATGGCGTGATAAAACTTGTTCCGTAGTTAAAGAAATTCAATAGCATGCCCTCATCAGTTATGTGCCAAGAATAGGCGGGCGAGTCATAAAGGGGGGTGAGAATGTGAGTATCTCTGATGCTCACATACCTATATCCTTTGTGTATTGTAGCGAACAAGAAGAAGGAGTCAGTTAGAGATTAACATTAACCTTTCGAGGGTTTGCATTGGTAATAAACAGTTGTTAACAAAATTAGTGTTGGCCCCTTCCATTTTTGTTCTCGGGGGACTTTCACTTATAGGTGCAGAAGATACATATTATTAAAAAAGCTGTGAAAAGCTACCCCCCCTGAGATCTCCAGATCTAGTAGCCCCTCTAGTTATCATGCAACAATGTTATTAGTGATGCACAAGGCCTCTCTCTTTTTCCAATACATAGAAATGTATTTATTAAATCTTATTATACACAATTCATGTCATTCATAATATCAGTTATTAACAATACATACATATCACAAAAAACAAAGTATTTTTCAACATTTTTGAAAACATTCTGAGGTACAACAGACCAGCCTTGTTCTGATGTAAACCTCTATTGTGGCGTTAGTATTAAGGTACTTTGAATGCAGGCGAATATCTTAATCAGATTTTACACGTATTTGGTTGTTGTTGGGTGTATGCAAACAACCTCAGTATTTGAGTCTAGTTGGACTCGATGTACCACCATTCTCCCATAACTAGAAGACATTGTAGTTTGTTCAGCAAAAGTTGTTCAGCAAAACTTAAAACACCCGACGGCTACACAAAAGTACATATGTTAGCCGCTTTCTTATTTGTTCGAAGGATGTTTCTTTTACATTTGCGTCTACACGGGGTGTTTCGGCCCTTTGAATAATGGTGTGCACATCCAAGGCACCATCTCATATGATGTTCTAGTGGGCCTTCATCAGGACAAAAGATGAATTGATTGCGTAATCTTAATCAGTATCCTAACCCTTGTATAATCTATATTGAAAAAAGACACAAAACAAAAGACATATATTAGTGTTAATTATTGCTATATGGTGTCCATTTCCATATTCTTTGGTGGATGGCTAGTGTAGAGGAGCTAACTAACCAGACACTTGCTCAAATCCTGGGGAAGTGATTTTGCTAATGCTAATTCCATAGGGCCAAGCTGATGTTTTCTCCAAGAGCGGGGTCATCTTCATTCAATGAGAAATGCCTGCAAAAAATGTACAGAGACACATATATCTTGATTCAAGCATCCATCGAGTGTTATAAAAACACATACCATATGGTGTGCTATGTTATTATTCATTTTGTTTCTTGGCTGAGTATAAGAGAATTAGTTCATCTTTTAGTTAATCTTATAGAGGACTATCACACACAACTCGGTTTGATTGCGTTTGTTGGTGTCAAAGCCCCAAACTGGAATTTCATTTGCAGAAATACCAGAGCCCATACTCTGGTCACTATTCCTGTTTACATATGTTTACTGTTCCTATTGAGCATAAGATATAAGGCACTGCCTTCTAGATTGCCCAATACCTGTCCAGCAATATGTTAGACACTCAGGACAGCATAGGATAGATACGACTCTCCCCCTACACACCTCTCTGCATGGTGTCGGAGCCGCCAATGCACTCTCTTAGATAAACTAAAACGATCTCCTGCTTTGTAAGCACTTAATTCTGGTTCTGAGGAGACAACGGGATGCAGCAGTCGCATCCATGATAATTCCTTAATGGGCCAGAGGAGCAGGCTAATAGTGGTTATATGTGTTACCATGAAAACACCTTTCTCTATTTTCATTTGCTCACGGTGCACACTGCTACCATTGCGGCCATCTTGCTCTGTATCGACAAATGCAAGCAAACTGGTCTGTGTTGGTCAGATCGGGTCATATTAGGGAGCAGATGTTAATCCCATAGTGTGTATGCTTAGGCAGAAAATTATTCACATATCATTCAGCATAATCACCATAATCGTGAGTAACACGCACTATATTCCTACATAATGCAGGGATCTTGAAGTAGGTCTCAAATGGATAATGTCTTTAGGTTTTTCGGGAGGCAGATGTGGGATAATTAGCAGTTTGACATTATATATTGCACACACGATGTTGTGACAGCGATGACAATCATAAACCACACAGTAGAGAGAACATGCCTAGATGCCTAGATGTCACTTTTGCTATGAGGGATTTTCCCTGCCTGAAAGCGTACTCGTCAATTGTCCAAATCAAAAATTGCCCTCTGTCTGAAACCTAACCTCTACGTGGGCCTACCACATTTAGAAAAACGTTAACATAAACATTTCCCAGAGCTGGATCCTTTCCACTCACACTTGTTCTGGCCAATGCTACATGGGCTGCTCCCAAATACTGTTCATCAGACTAATGTGTTTTTTTCATAGTTTTGTCAAAGTAAGGGTTTCATTCCTCTCTTCAGGTTCCATTTAACAAGTTTTAAGTCTTTACAGAAATCCAATAGTTCCAGTTCCGTAAAAGGCAAAATGATTCTCTTAGTGAGAATCCACAAAGTTGGACATTGTCTTTCAAACTGTTCCTGATTTATGATTCAATAATTGAACCCTCCAGATTCTCAGTTTTCCAAGTGGTAAAAAAATGTTGTTATTTTTCTGGAGATCCTCAAAGCCTTCTGGCCCTCGGATTGGCTCAATTCAGCAGGGTCTCTTTTGGAGATCTGGTTGTGTCCAGCAGTTGGCTTTCTAGGGCTCCTGTATCCCCTTTGGCTTCTCCAGCTTAATTTAGGATTGAGTAATTGAACCCTCCAGCTTTCCTGTTTTCCAAATGTACTTATTTTTCTAAAGGCTCCACAAAGCCTTCTGGGCCTCTGATTTACTTAACTCAGCAGTCGAGAAACAGGAAGGAATTAAGTAAATGGTTAGCCAAAAAAACTTGTTTATACTATGAATGTCATATTTGTGAATAAGTTTAACCAATAAAGATTTCATTAAGAAAAAAGAACAGCTTTCCCATAGTCCAATTATTCAAAGTCGTGTTACAACTACGGTTTATCTTTTCTGCAAGTCTCCACATCGAAGCACATTTAGGGATCACTTTCTTCTAAAACACCAATAAGGGATGCCCTTTGCCTAGACATTGCCAGGGGTGAACCAATATTTGGACCCCCCAGGAAAAAAAACGTATTAATGACATGACAAAGTGTGGTTGCCTCTCTTTGCCTCCGAATGCATAATTCACTGGCGTAATGGGGGCCCTGCAGCCCCCGTGGTGTGGGGGCCTCGTGTTACCCATGCACGGCCCCTCAATAAAAACCTTTAAAAAAATGGAAAAGGCACTTTTTCTTTTTTGTCGCATGGAGCTTGTGCCTTTCTTTCCCTTCTTCCCTTTTGGGAAGATGATTTGCCGGTTACTAGGCAACCTGGAGCCCACCCATGCACGGGCCAACGGGAGAACAGCACCTCTGACATTATTCTCCTGCCCTGGGCCCAGATCAAAGACGAGAAGCAGCGTTGTGTGAAGTTTATGCACAAAGGACGGACAGGTATGTTCAAAAAGTGCTTGTATCGTTTGTAAATGTTTCAGATAGTGTATGTTTCTGTGTGTGTGTGTTTGTAAGAATTGTAATGCATGTCTATGCATTTATGTAATGTATCACGTATGTAATGTATGCATGGTGCAGGCCCAGCTGAAGAAGTGTGTGGCCCATTTCAACATGATGGTTGTCCCTTACCCCATTTCTCAGAGAGGAAAACAGCCTGTGGCACCCATATGTGAAACCAGTGTGCAACTTGACAAACATATTTGGGGGAGGCTAACTTTAGAGACTGTGGGGGAGGGGCAAACTTACTTGTGTGGATGCATCTAACTTCTTTACATATTGTAATGAGACTATTCTAGTGCAACTTAAATGTTACAAACGGTTAACTCTCCCAGTGTCTGAAACACACACTTAAGACCTGCTGTGAGAATGAGCTGCCTCTCTGCCCCCTTAACATCCCAATCACTCCCCTACATGCAAGTACTAATCCCACATCACGATTTCAATCGCCTAAATATGTATACATATGAATTCAGGTGTTAACAATGAAACGCGTTACAATAATAATTTCCATTCCTTTATGGAGAGTGCAGCCCGAAGCACTGTTTATTATCGGTGTCTGGTCGGGTCCTCCCACAGTTTTGTAGGTCAGCCAGGTCAAGTCAACATAACCCAACATTTCAGGGAGAGGAGCGCTAAATCCCAGTATGCTCAATGGCTGTTGCGCCACTGATGGGACAAATTCAGCTAGGGGTTAATGACTGCCACTTCTCACGAGATGGTCAACCACCAGGGAGCTGACACACTAAATGCCCACTCACAAAGCCTGACAAGAGCCCCTCAGGCCTCACATTACAATATCCTGTGGATTTTCCACTGAATCAGCAAATGGGGCTCATCCCCGGAACACACATCTGGACTCACAGCAGTCCCATCTATTCCAATCCCCTTGAAAATGACCCCTGATTGTCAGAACACGTGATGGCTGCATAAATAAAAAAAACACTGGTTACACTACTCCAAGAACCAAGTTTCCGACTGATTATAGAGACTACTCTCACATATTCTTAAGTATCTAGAGCAATTGTGTAGCGCCTCCAAACTCCTTCCTGCTTTCTCAGTTCTGGACAGTGGGGCACTGTCCTATGAGGAACGAGCACATGCAGCAGGGTACAGCAGGTATGCGCCCAAATACCCTTGGGCTAGCTGCACTATACAAATAAACAAAATACAAATACACCAAAGAGTAACAATCAGGCGCAGCAGGCCCAACCTTCTAGTGCTCCCAACTCCTATCTATATTTGAAACCATTTCCGCTTTAGTACAGCAGGCAGTCGTGGTAACTTCAGACTCCACATGTAACACGGCTCTGTACCCAGTAAATAAATCAACGGGGGTCATGGCGATTTATTCAGGATCTGTGCCCCCTAAACAATATTGTCGAAGCAGAGTTTCAAAACCAGCTACGATAGTATGTAACTGTTGCGAAGTGACTTGCAGGCTTAACTTAGGTTATATATTAGGTTTATTCAAGACACTTCAGTTACAGTTACATGGAAGTAAATACAGGAGTATGGAGTATTTTCAGCACTGGCCCCATCACCCAGGCAGGGGAGCTCTAACTGTCTGCCTCAGTATGGAACCCTCAGATCAGCATTCCATCATTCACCCAACAACATTCCATATGACATCACACACTCACACATGGCAGATCAACACAGACAGTCACTATATAACACATCTCCCTCCTTTTCCAAAGCCACACACACACAGGAAGTCACAACGTAACACATCTCCTTCCTTTACCAGACCCACACATGTACAAATCAGTCACAACAAGATATTTCTCTAAACCCGTCTCAAACACGCATCTAATACCTAACAGAAAACAAACACATTCACAGTGACACAACACCACTCACCCATTCAAACATCAAATATACTCAGCCTGTTGGGTGTGACCTACTTAGCCAATACATTCAAATACTGCAGAAAAGGCTGAGACACTGGCCAGGCATCCCAAACCCATCTGCGTACCCGGTGAATGACCACAGTCAAACCAATGCAGAATTGATAGAAACTGACATGCCACACCCCACTAATTTGGATGACACTCAGGCTTTGACACAACTACACATAAGAAAATATCACTACAGAGGGGCTACCTCCTTTAAACAATTGCCGGAACAATATGACATGGTACTCATCCACTGAGGTACCTGTCCTACTCTACACGGGCTGAGGCGCTACCTCATGCACATCACTATGTTCCACAAACCTGAGGCGCTACCTCCCTCATATGCACTTACGTCCATGCACATCAGAGGCGCTACCTCTCTCTAATACTATACTTCGCATAAACGTGGAGGCGCTACCTCCCTAACATACCCTAGTGACCCTCACCTCAGAGGCGCTACCTCTCAAAGAAAACCTATTGTCACTCTAACTGGAGGCGCTACCTCCCTAAAATACCCATTGAGCCACACTCATCAGAGGCGCTACCCCCATCAAACGTGACCCACATATTAGAGGCGCTACCTCTAAGTACTACCACCGTGTCATTCATCTCAGAGGCGCTACCCATTACTAATACTGATGGAGACACATACACATCAGAGTCGCTACCTCTCATTCCTTACAAAATGCCATTCACATCAGAAGCGCTACTTCATCAGTTACTGCCTGATCCATACCATCTACATGCCCATTATTTTGCATCTATTTTACTTCCAACTTTAACTGAATCAGGCTAAACCATTTTACAATTCACCATGTTATAACTGCGGTGTTATTAAGTTAACCAACATTTTTGTCCTAGAAGTCCATGGTCATCTCTTGACCTTAAGATAAATACTATGCTCCTAAATGTCCATGGTCAAGTTTTGACCCTATATGCAATGGCAACTGAACTCCTGAAAATCCTCAAAAAGATTATACTAGCTCACTCTTCCACATGCAACTCCATTAGATACAACACAAATTCGGCACTTCACCCCTTTTTTTTTTCTTTATGGAGTATGCTTCGTTATGCATGTTAACATAATAAACATATTATTCACCCTACTAGAAGTCCATGGGTGATCCGCACCCTTAACCTGGAAATCCTCAAAGATGTTACATCCTTAGCATTGCATTTCACACACTTACGTCTCACACGTTAAACTTCTTAAAAAGGATACATTTCGTCTTGACTTAGCTTGCATTGACCCTCTTTTAATTCCTTTGCTTTGAAACTAACAAAATCCTGCGATGCCCCTTCAAAACGCTGCATCTCGACCATGGGCCCCAAGTCTTCAATGCCTTACCGTGCAGCTTTATAACCTCTTGATTCTTCTGCAGGATGCTGAGTCTTTTATTATGGCGCTCCATGCCCTCTAGACTCTGTTGAAAATGCTGCCTGACGCCGGCCCACTTGTTTATTGGGGCGCGTCACGGTGTTGAACAACAGTTCCACAGCTAGAAAATGCTGCCTGACGCCGGTCCACTTCTTTATTGCGGCGTGTCACGGTAATGCACAACAGTTCCACAGCTCTCACTCATACAGGCAACTTCTTTCTTGCGGCGCACCGTGTAGAACCTCTCTGACTATACTCCGTGGATGGGTCATAATTCCACTTCAATGTTCACACATCCGTGCAGTAGCAATTTGCATCTGACCCTCTCCGGATGCGGCTACGTAGCACTGTCACGTGATACGTTAGTTCCTTGAGGTTCTTTTCTCAACCTCCGATCGGCAAAGCGTATCAACTGCTAATGCACTACGCGCCACACATGGAACGCTGAAATCTTCGTTCCATACCTTCGCCAAGACCCTGTGAGGATAGTGTGACGTCATTAGTCACCCACAAGTAGAGCAGGGTCACGGAGCTCCTGCTTCCAGAAGGTCAAATCCCACGGGTGAGACGACATAACAGCACCATTTCACTTTGGCACACAAGTCCTTTAACCAAACGCACGTAGCATAGTTATTTCTTCATTCACCCCTATGCATACTTTCGTTTCCTCTCTCCCACATGCTGCTTCCCCTTTTAACTCCTTTGGGGAACGAATGAATTACTGTAGTTTTGGGGGAGACACCTTCCAGTTCAGCAGACTTATTTTACCTCCACCTGAGAGTTACTTTGCGGGCAAGCTGCTCTCAAAGGGCTTATTGGGACATTCCGCTTCACTGCTCAGTGATGCTCGCATTGCTTGGTGGGGCTATCAAAACGCTGTATGTCCCATTACCTCTCCCCCTTTTTCTCCACAAGTCCATTGCACTTGGCTGCACCTTCCTTAATTTTGTTACACCTACAGCAGCTGTGGAACATGAGTGGAACCTCACATCCATAATTTCCCACTATAACAGGCTTGGCTTATTTCCATCTGGGGCTACTTCATCTTCATACTGTTTCATGTATTAACCCAGTGGGGCCTCCCACTTTTGCTGATCCCTGATGAAGTGGGGCTACCTTACTCTTCCCCTCCTTAACCCTGGGTGATGGGCCTCTTACTTGTGTTGTGGGGGCAGTGCTGATCTCCGCTGTTTCCTCCTGTCTACTGCACCCCCCGCAGCAGGCTCCTTCACCTTCAGCTCCTTCTTTTGTGTTCAGATTCTCCTAGGAAGACCAACTCGTCGCCAATGTTGCGAAGTGACTTGCAGGCATAACTTAGGTTATATATTAGGTGTATTCAAGACACTTCAGTTACAGTTACATGGAAGTAAATACAGGAGTATGGAGTATTTTCAGCACTGGCCCCATCACCCAGGCAGGGGATCTCTAACTGTCTGCCTCAGTATGGAACCCTCAGATCAGCATTCCATCATTCACCCAACAACATTCCATATGACATCACACACTCACACATGGCAGATCAACACAGACAGTCACTTTATAACAGTAACATCCCAGTTAAAGCTAAATATTTTACAGTAGTAGATTTAAAGAATGCCTTCTTTTCAATTCCCCTTCACAAGGACTCACATGATTTGACCTTGTTTTCGTACAGAAATCAGCAGTGGAAAAATACAAGATTACCACAGGGGTACTGTGAGTACCCATCAATCTTTAATAGGGTCCTTCAGGGGGACATAGACAACATTCAACTTGAGAGCACAATCATTTGGTATGTAGATGACATAAAGAAAATACAGAGAATATTTGGTTGTTAATGACAGTATTGGCAGAGAAAGGATACAAAGTGGACAGAGAGAAACTACAATATTGCCAGGAAGAGGTCCTATACATAGGACAGCTAATCTCTCAAGAGGGAAGAAAAGTGACACCTTAGAGAGCAGAAGCGATCATCTAAGACCTAAGATCACGAGAACTCTAAGACCTTTGGCCTATGTAATTATTCTAGGGCCTGGGTTTTTTATTACAGTACATATGTTAGACCACTTTTAAAAGGACTTAAGGAAGCACAGATAGGTAAATATGACATAACATGGATAGACAAAATGAGAGGAGGATTTGAAGAGCTAAAAGGGGTGATTTGTATAGCCTGTGCGTTAGGGATTCCAGACTATAAAGAGGAGTTTTATCTATTTTCACATTCAAATGGAGTGGTAATGACAGCAGTACTCATGGAAATGTACCATTAGCTTATTACACGGGGATTCTAGACCCAGTAATGAGAGGGCATTAGCCCTGCCAACAGGCATTAGCTGATGCTGCTTTCGCAATCGAAAAAGCTGCAAGTATTACAATGGGGTGCTCAATTATGTTATACGTCGAGCATTACTTATTCGCCATTTTGGAGAAACCTAAAAGTACATTGACTACACAAAGAGCATTAGGATATGAGGTGATCATTTCAAACACAGCAATCAAAATTCTTAGGTCTAAAATAGTGAATATAGCTACATTCTTAGCAGAGCCAGTAGAGAAGGAGTATTATGTACATGATTGCACAAAGTATACTGAGTTGTATGATGATATTCTGTACAGTAAAGAAAACGCTCTAGGAGGAGGGACATTCTATTAATTGGTGGGTCTTCAAAAATAGATCAAACGACAGGAGAAAGGGATACAGGATTGGCAGCAGTCAAGTTAAAAAAGGACGTTGAATTTGAAGTAGTGAAAAGTACAAGATTGTGTTCACATTGTTCAGCACAGGCTGCACAATTAGTGGTGCTTATCGCCGCACTTCAGAGATATGAGGAGGAGGAAGTGACAGTGTACTCTGACTCTGCCTATGTGACGTCAGCCAGCGGTAAATGCAGGGTTGTCACGCTGATAAAGGAGGGGCTTCCTTCACACAGGTAGCATGCCAGTTCAACATGTGCCACTATTGGAAAAGCTTATTAAGGTACTAAAGCTCCTATTGGCTATCACCATGATGAAGTGCACAGCCCATACTAAGAGGGAAACAACAAAGCACACGGGGTGATGGTTTATTTTTTCTAATGACCCCAGATATTCCTCACTGTTGAGGTCCAACAAAGCCGAAACACGTTTGGGGATGTTTGTGGTCTTGTGCAGAAGAGATGTGACCAAGCAGTTCGGGCTGGACTGCCACTTTTTTTGGGTGGGACAAATCTGGATTTGCATACGGTCATTTCCCTTTTGTAATGGCTTAGTAGGTGAAGAACGATGGTCTGGAGGGTTGTCCAGAACAATCCCAGAGGTTAAGATTAATTCTAAACCTTCCAGCCATCACCTCTTTTGTTTTGCCATACTAAGAGGACAGACATGATTTCTCGAAGCTGCAGACATTTAAGTGAAAACAGCAGCATATTTTCCAAATATTTCTAACTTTGAAGTAGAAAGTGTTAAGCAAATGGCAGAACGATGTATGCTGATGAAGGAAGGCTTTAATATGTTATCCATCGTACAGTTAGTTGAGCTGCAAGGTTGAGCTCCGCAAGAAGATTAGGATTTATGGAAAAGATGGGGGTGTTCTTTATCCCCCACAGAGGCAACATGAAGACAAGAGATTACTAGAAAGCCAGTTATGCCTCGAGCATTATTGAGAGTTGGGCTGGATCAGCTTCACTATCCTGCACATATAACCAGAGAGAATCTTCCTGTCATGATTGCAGAAGACTGGTTTTCACCATATCTGTTAGAACACATAGCACAGTTATCGTGAATTGCATTATTTGTCAGAAATTGACAGCAGGCATACCTTGCAAACAATGAGAGGAGCAATACCCCACCCTAATTGTCCTTTTCAGCTTATGCATATAGATTATGTGGATATGTTGCAAGCATGCAATGGCTACAGGCATATATTAGTAGTAGTGTATCCTTTTTCCTGATGGATTGAGGCAGATCCATGAAAGCACCCCGATGCCACATGTGCTACCAACTTTCTCATATGTGAGGTGTTTCCTAGATGAGGGGTATATGAAGTCCTATGGTCTGAAAATGGGCCGCATTTTGTAAATGAGATGTTCGAACAAATCACTCTTCTATTAGGCATGAAGCATACACTTTCATCAGCTTATCACTCACAGGAGAATGGTATTTGTGAGTTATTTTTAAAAGACTCCTTAAAGAAAGGATAGCCAAACTAAAGATGACTTTGAAGAAGGGATGGCTATATTGCCTACCCCTGCCTTATTTGCATTCAGAAACCAGCCTGTCGAAGATTACAATCTCACTCCTCATGAGTTGGTGATTGGACGCCGCATGAGAACACCACTTGGTCCTCCCACTTGAATAGAAACTGATGCCCCTAGTGTAGCAAACACATTAGGGGATGAAGTGCATGAATATTTGACAAATATGACCGCTATTGTTTCTTTTATTTCCCAACAGATCAAAATTCAGAAGGAAGGTTTGAAGAGGATTGAAGAAGACAGCAGCCAAATGATCAACCCTATATTACTGTTAAAGCCACCAAGTTTGTATCCAGGGGACTAAGTGCTTGTTAAGAGTTTTGTCCACAATTGGAATAAGTCCCATTTTGAAGAACCGTACATAGAAGATGGGGTCTCTAGTGAGATGAACCATTGATATTGTCACCTTTTTGAGAAGACCCTATTATCCACAGGATCATCATTGCAATAATAATAACATTTCTGTTATAAATAAAAGTGTGGTTAAAAAATGACAGAAGTTCAATGTTGATAAAAGAAAATGGGAATCTTGCATTATGTGAGATAGACATTGATAGCAAGAAGACCGAATAATATGTAGAATGCAGTACAGCGCATTAATTATTTTGCAATATTTTTTGAAGCCACGTTTTGAACAATGTGTAGTCTTTACTTACTTATTCTTAGAGCATTTTACCAAATGATGTTTTACAAGATAGAGGAAGTGTCCAACAATGAGACAGCTGTTTATATCCCAAACAAAAGCACAGGTGACATTTTCCCTGATATTTCCAAGCAAATTAACCCATTTAAGAGGGCTGCTGGAGAAGATTATCAGTCTATAAATACATACCTTGATAATCCAGCCCATTTAAATAACATGTGGTATTAGCACGTGAGTGAGGTGGGCAGAAGAGCGTCAGATGAGAGCTGCTATGTATGTTCTCTCATCCCTTATGTCATGAGCACAGCCAGGACATAATAGCAAGAGAAATATCTATACAAAGTGTCTCTGCCATCTAGCAGCATCGAGCAGTGACAATTTGGAGGGAAATGGACAACCCTACGATGGATGTCAAAGAGAACGTTCTGATAGAAAAATGCTTAAATAAGAATGCAGAAGATGACAAAGGCCCCAAATTGGAAGAGAAGAATGCCTGTGTACTCATTTAGTGGTCTGAGAGGAAGAGGGATGAGGATTGTTGACCAAAAGAGATTTAGTTGTGCAGACACATGGGAAACAACAGGATTGCCAGAATGCTGGGAGAGACATCAGCTATTGGTATATGTACATGTAGCCACCAGTAAAGGATGGGAAGAAGGAATGGTGGGATTCAGTGCACACTTATTGATGACAGCACCCATAAAGGTAGTGCAAGTAGTAAATGATGGATGCCTTAAGGAATGGGCTAAGTATTTGAAATTACTAACATACGTTTAAGATGAAGCAGAACCTGTATCCATATTACCGATGAAGAATTCAACACTGTGTTTCAGAAACAGTGGTCTGACCAAACCTGGAGAAAATAAAGGATGCAAACAAATAATTGATGTACCAGGAATGAAAGGAGGAACTGCCGTGTTGATGGACCACTATTGGGCCTATGGATCCAAAGCTTATATAAAACTATGTAAATATTGGGGAGGAATATGTTCTATGGTGATAATACATTTTCCCCCAAAGTGATCTCCACATCGCTTACTTTCCAAAAATGGATGCACACAAATGGAAGAAGAGGTCACTCAACCTCACCCGACAGAAGAGAGAGAACTATTTTTCAGCAAAATCATTAGAAGCTTATTATGACATTCCAGATGAGCGCAAACGATTTGATAGGACGGCCGTGATATCTACAACTATATTCATGGCAGTAATTTAGGCTGCAGCAAATGGCAAGTGGTTACAAATCACAGATGGAAGCTGCTCCAACTGATTAATACAACAATAAAAGGATTTAATGCAATTTAAGAAGAATTGGCGGCCATCAAACTGATTACCACCCAGAACAGGTACGTCTAATCTTAATTACAGTAATGGAAGGAGGTGTGAGCACCAAGATTGACCTTCTTGCTGTACATACACACCTGCCCATGATGGAGAAAATTGAACCCTGAGAGAAGCAATAACTATGTTTTCAACTCTGTATACGAAAATGGTGGAAGAAGTAAATGAGACCGAAGATGAGTATTGGTTTTCATCTCTATTCTCATCGGTTCCAACCTGGATAACAAATGCCTTCAAATGTTGGAAGCAATCATAGTGTTAGTGTTGCTGGGATTCTGTCTTATAAGAGTAATCATAGGACAATGTAAGAAGACAGTGAAGAATGAGGATGGAGATAATGATTGATGTGAAGGCTGTGGCTGACGAGCACACACAGACCGAAAATACCACCCATGAGAACCTGAAAGGAAGAACCATGGCTACCCCAGGAACAAAGTTTCAGCATCCTAAGGACCATAAGAACTATGTGGGACATTGGGTGTTCTATTCACCAACTGGGGAATGTTGTTATATGACCTGGATTGTGGATGAATGCCTACAAAATGCAGGTGACCTGAGCGGGGTGACAAAGATATGGATTCTGAAGAAACCACAGTCTGAAGAAAAGGTGACACAAATTGAGGAGGTGGGCGTGGACTCATCGAGAGGGGGAATATAATATGTGGAGCCCACCCTCTAACCTCCATCATATTGGAAGAACAGCAAGAGAACACTGTGCAGGACACCTGTTTTGATCCCAATACCACATCGAAGGTAAAATGCAACCTCTGCTAACGTGGGCACTTGTAACAATACTGTGTACCAATTCTTTATGTTCCAGCGTTTGGAGCCAGAAAACAAACACACAAGCACAATCAATCAATTGCTGTAATGGCAAGCAAAGTTAACTCTGAATGCACAATACACATACATTAAGAGGTTAAATGGCACATACCACATTTTTGAACAACGGTCCGACAAATTAGAATTCCATTTTAGGAACAATCATGTCCCTGGCATCAGTGTTATCTCTGTAGGAGAACAAACTGGTGATGGGAACCCTTCTCCATTTTTGAAAATGTTAGGTAGCATTCCACAGTGGAAGGAAATACTCTGTAATGTTGTACCGATTCACAATCAGTAGAAAACCCAAATCCCATGACAAAAGATGATGAAAATCCAGCTCAAATCTTGACCAACATTCAGATAAAGGGTGAACAGATGTTTTTCCCCATTCAGGTAAATGGGAGGGAGGTGCCTGTTCTCACCAGAGTATGCTTGAATAACGGAAGAAGCTTCATCATGAAGCATTATTCAAGAAACTCCCACAAGATCAGGCCATTCCCACACGTAAATTGATAGATAAGTGGGAAATGGTCATGGAAACTCCAAATTCCAAATATCTTCTGCCTAGAAGGTGTATGCTAAAAATGTCCATTGGCGACAAAAGCATAAAACAGAATTGTTGGATTGTGAGAGATGTCCCCTCCGCCTTTTACTTAGCTAGTGACATTCTCAACCAATTCTCAATTAATTTGGACATAATTAATCACAAGGCCTGGTCCCGATTGCGGAGTAACCCCATGGGCTTTAACAACACTAAGAAAGCATTTTGGTCAGCTCAATTGCTGCCGTTTGTGGTTGAAGTTCAAGTGGGAGAAGAGGTTACCATCACAGGACAGGTGCAACAATTTACAATTGCCCTAAAAATGAAGCAAGGACAGAACCTCAAAAAGAAGCTGGCCTATATAAATCCGAATTGTCATCTCCAACAGCAAGGTTTGTATTTACATCCGACACCCCTAGTTGACCTAGAAAATGACACCATTCAACCATTCGAATATTGGTGGATAACAGCAACCCTCAAAGAATCACATTGGGCACAGACACCTTTATTGGAATGGTGGTTGATGCCCAATATTATTCTATTGTTTTAGATAATGAGATCGTTGGACCAATTCCAAATGACTGCTACGATTATAATGATGATCTCCCTCCGGAAAGGATTTTCACCAGGCAAGGGGGGAATTTCTTGGTTTACTCTTCCTGCCCTTATGGTATGGAAGAGGTGACTTGTGACATCAGGAAGGATGAGGTGGTACCTCGAGTCAACAGTGGCTACTTCCTATCCTTGGAACCTCCCGTCCAGGTCAACACCATAACAAGAGATCTCTCCACCCAACTGGAGGATACCGCTGAAATTGCCAAGCCTGTGGTCTTTCCAGGCTTCAAGCAGATGGTCGAAGAATGAATCGACCTCGCAATTGACCCTCGGCCTGTGAAACTGAGGAGCAAAAGCAGAAGCTGAAACAGGTGGTTTAGGATTTTCCGGATATCTTTGCAGTGAATTCTTATGATTATGGGCGCACAGAGATACATTCAAACATCATACCTACAGTCCCTGAGATGACCCCAGTATTTGTGAAGCAATACCGTACGCTTCTCGTGTCTATGGAGTCACTCAAAGAGATTATTAAAAAGTTTGTCCAGTCCACAGTACCTTTAACAACCCAATACTGGGGATACTGAAACCCAATGGCCAATGGAGACTTTGCGCAGACCTTACGGAGTTAAATAAATGGGTCCACATGTCAATATGCCCCCTTCCCTACATTGATCAGGGACTAGCCCAGATCCAGGGGTCAAAAGTGTATACCGCCATTGACCTGACCAACGGTTACTGGATAGTACCTGTGAGTAGGGAAGACCAGTACAAGTTTGCCTTTACCTTTGGGGAGCAGTGTAAGGATATTTGGCGTGTTACAGCACAAAGTACAGCACTACTGCACAGGTAGCAACCAGCACAGAGTACAGCACTACTGCACAGGTAGCAATTTTTTTTTGATGCAGCACCAAATGCCTATGGTGCATTGCTATATGTGTTACCAGATTAACAAGGAAAGACAGGCTATTTAGTCAAAAACGATTTTAACATATTAGATGCAAATCTATTTTTACAGTTAAAAGCACACATACACATTCAAAAATGCACACTATTTTTCACCTGAAATGCCTATGGTGCGAGAGTCACATTTGAAAATTAATAACTAACATTACTCATAACTAACCTGACTAATGAAATTGAAGTTAACATAATCCACTAATAAAAATGTGTCTCCACTGCAGAATTAGGCCTATTCTGAAAGTGAACTTTTAAACGCACATCCATTTTTTTTTTCTTTTCGTTTTCTCTGCTGCCCTGTCCACATAAATACAGGAAGCAAAAGGAGCTCGAAAGCACAGGAAATCAGTTGGTTACAAAGTATTACTATAAAAATGAGCCATTGTGTAGAGAAGGAGGAGATGGCATGATTGATTCTGATTGGAGCAGCGTCATAGCAAGTATCATGCTAGAGGGAGTGATCAGAGTTTTGCTGGGGGGAGTTTGAGGAGAGAGAAGGGGAGTCAAGATTTGGCAGAGCTGGGAGAAGGACCTTTTTCCTGGCTGGAGCATTCCTATCTGCAAAAGCTGAGAATTCCAGGCAATGACCCCGGTTTGAGAAGGGAAGGCGCTCCTTTTCACTGGGGTTAATCTTCAAGGGAGCCACATTCAGAAAGAGAACAGCTGAAGAAAACTCGGCTGAACAGATAAGGTAATTACATAAGTGTGGGAGCTGAGTGTGTACGAGAATATTCAGTCAGAGTAGGAAAGGAGATTCCGGTGCCTTAATCACATGTTAATGTTGCAAATTGGGTTCTGTTCTCCGCATTTCTTTTTTCAGTGTATCACAGACAATGCTGTTACTGTGCTATTTTATTTATTTCTGTAAAGAGTGAGATCGTGTTTAAATACAACTTTTATAATACAGAAAAATATTTGAAAGCAGACGGGTGGTGTGTCTTATATTTACCAATACAGTGCTGATGATGAGGGGAGATTTTTAAACAATGCAATTGTCATTTTAAGACAGATGTGTGCATGATCATATTCAGTATGGACAGTTGAGAGTGATTGTTTGTAGCATAGCTCGTTGGAGGTACATGAGCCAACGGGAAGAGGGACTCTCTGAACATAGTTCCCTACCGTATATAAGGTAGTGGAAATTATCACAAAATTACCACATATAGCTCTCTGTCGTAAATAAGTCAGTGAGATCGCCCATGGTGGCACACTAACACTAACACTGAAAATGTGGTATTCCTGAAATGTAGGTCTGAGGTCTCTCTAGTGATTACACGAAAAATCTAAGCAAAGATAAGGGATTCTGGACATTGGGGCCACAAATAAAACAAGGGAATTATGCTCACCAAAATACCACCAACCACGCATACCAACCACGCATACCAAATATGCATGTCTGGGTGCTGAAATAATGCATGTCCACTGTATTATTGTTGTACATGGCCCAATCTGAATACAAGGAGTGATTATTGCTAAGTTATTTTTCGGCGGTAATAAAATACCGTCAGGCCCCAAATCTCCACAAAATACCCTACATATTTATGGTGCGTTGCAGGCGGGAAAGTGATCATAGAGTACCTACTGGGCGTGGCAAGCGTGTCTCACACTGCCATTTGCACATTAAAGGGAACCCATTTTATAATAGCAGTGTGCCACTAAAAACGAATTTCAGAATGTCACAAAGGGAAACCACATTCTCAGATCTATTGCAATATTTAGAGGCAAAGTTGTTTGCACATGGGAATTGGTCGTCGAATAGCACGTTAGAATGGAGTAACCGCATTCAGGGTGAGGTGCAGAAAGAAAAACTAGACAATATTTTTGCAGAAGGCAGCATAATTCAGGTCTGCCTTACAAGATTATTGAATGCAGCCGATAAAAGTGCAGAGAAAGACTGTTTAATACGGCTATGCGGCAAAATATGGTTTATTTTAAACAAGTCCCTGCGAATGCAATAGAATGATACTCAGCTAATTAACAGGTTAAAGACTGAATTAGATGGGGCAAGTAAAAATCAGGAAATGTTGAGAGCAGAATTGGATGTATGCCAAAAAGACATGCAATTCAAATGCAGAGACTTTGATACTCAGTTATCCAAAAGCAAGAAACAATTTGAAGATAGTGAGCAAGAATTGGCACACTTAAAAGCCTTAGTGGATCACATTAGACGGGATAAAGATGAGGTTGTTTCAGAGATGCAGATTTTACAAAAAGAACATTGTGAAAAAGAAGGTGATCTCCAGAGTGCAGAACAAGAAATGATTAAAATGATTCAAGAAAGAGACAAGAGAAATAAAGAGTTCAATGGATGCCAAATGCAAATGTGCGACATGCAGGAGGTGATTAATAAGATGAATGGTGAAAACAACTATTTGCAGGATGAAGCCAACAGACTCCTTAAAAAGTGTAAGGACTTAGAACAGCAAATGTGCATTCCCAGGTCCCAGGAGAGGCAGCAGGGTACCACATTCAATGGAGTGGAGGTGAATTCTAGCTCTGCCCAAAGAGCTAGTGCTCCAGTGACTGGGCCGGTGACTGAACTTGGTTGCAGCGCCCTTGGGGGATTTGATACTCCCATTGGGGGCAGCCACCAATCTCATACACCTGAAAACAGGAGTGAATCACAAAATAGTGCAATTCCATGCATTGCAACAAGTAGCCCCATAAAAATAATGAAATCCATTAAAGCACTGATCAAACCATTTAAAAAGGGAGGTGAATGCTGCATTGAGGATAAATTAGAAGCGGTGCATGACATTTTTAAAGCACTCCAGATACCTAAGGAACAGTACAGACAATATTTTCATTTAACTTTAGATGCCCCGACGGCCAGCATCATAAGGGGATTAAATGAACAGCAGAATATGACATGGCTGGAGTTTGAAAAAGAAATTAGGTGTCATTTTTCTCCTTTTCAGTCATTGCAGGAGGCAAAGAAAGTGGCTTACACAATTACTGCTGGACCTAATATATCCCCTCGCCAATTTTTACAAGACTTAAAAAGAGCATTTTCTCGCTTTGATGTATCTTTTGACTCAAATTCCAATGAGTTTAAAACTGCATACTTCTATGGGCTACAGAAAGACATCATACCCCAATTGGTCCGTGAATTTGACCGTGACAAGTCCCTTGAATGGATTGTACATCAAAGCACAAAACTATATGAGGTACTCTATTGTCAGGGTAGAGAAAGTGATAAAATGAAAGATACTAGACCTAAATCTAAAGAACCCTCAGCCACAGTAATGGAAATCAGGTCAGCCAAAATGTCCCTTGAGTCTGCTCAAAGCCAAGGTAAAAATAATGTGACACCTGAACAAAGGGGTAATCAACAAAGATCGCCATTTCCTGGACCAATGTTCCAATCACATGATCCTAGTAATAGAGAGAGCTACATCAGCCCTAGGTATTTAGGGGACAGACCCCGGATAGGATACCGGCCTGATATGGCAGGTATGAACAATAACCAGAGACAAAATCAAGATCAAAGAAATGATGGTCCCTACCAGTCATTGGGGACACAGAGCAGATTTGATCCCAGCACCATGATATATGGTAATCAGGATAGGCCCCGATATGTGGATCGATTTACTGATAATCCACGCCAGTACAATGATTCCCCACCAGGGGACTATAATCAAAGGATGGGTGCAACCCGCTCCCCTCCACAAATGAATCAAGAGTTCAGAAACCATCCTAACCGACATCAATCACCTGAGAGGTATCAGAATAGATCCAATCAGGGGGAAAACAACCAATATCGACCTAGGCCACAGAAAGAGGATCCTAGAGAGATGGAAAGGTTCCAATGCCTTGAGGCCCAAGTGAAAATGTTAGCTGAGCAAATAGGAAAGCTCTGTACAGCACAAAAACAACCTTCCAAAGAGGGGGCTGATGGCCATAGCATTGACCGGGGGGCTTCCGAAAAGTGACTAAGTACTCATGATAACTACAGTGCCAAAATGACAGATTGCTCTGATATAATTTTGCATAACGACTCTGAGATGCCTAATGGATTAAAAATGAAAGTACCAGTAAATGAAATTGTGACAGAAAGTGCAAATACTTCTAAAAAAGAGGTACGGTTTAACTTAGAGCTAAATAAAACAGTAAAGATTTGCACAAATGAAAAAGAAACATTAGGAATTCCAAAAGAACAAAGGGACAGATTTAAGAAAAATGACTCATGCATGGGGAATACCAGTGAACAGGGAGTAAGTGGGGATGCTATAGCTCCTTCCCTGGGCAAGCAAAACAATGACCAAACACAGACAGAAAAAGGAAATACTCACAAGGAGGGTACGAGTCAAATTGCTGAATGATGTTGTTACACATGTTCAGTTGGAGGATTGTAATGTGGTCTCTGATGTTACCCAGATGGATGGGCGAACAGTGGCCACACTCCAAAAAACCTCTGATCATGGAGAAATGAATAAAATCTCTCGCGCAGAAATGGGTAAAAAGGAGGGAAAAATGTCTTTTCATTTACCAATGTGCTTAGCCAAAAGTGAAAAAGATCTGAGAAAGGTGAGCCCTGAACTCAGTAAGAATTCACACTTTTTATGTGTATTAGAGGAAGTTGAGGACAGATATTATGCACCCATCACTGTAGAAGAAAAATGCCACACCTTTGCTATGATTGACACTGGCGCACAGGCCACAATTATATCCAAGGAGCTGGTAAAGAGTATCAATGAAGGGAGACCTCCACAGAGTCAGATCACAGTGAAGGAAAATCAAGGCCCAGTGCATAACTTTAATGGGGAGGAGGTGCCCATCATAGGTGTAACTGAGGTTGACATAAAAATAGGAAAGCACAGAATGAAACAAGAGGTATTGATCACATCTATTTGTGAAATTCCATTTCTGATGGGGACAGATTGCCTGAAAAGATTGTCTCCTCTCATAGATGGGGTGAATGGAGTGCTGTGGTCCTTAACCAAAAAACCATTGAGGCCTAAGAAACTAAAATCACAAAACAGCAATATAAATGAATGTCACACCGTTGCCAAAACAAATGATGCTGTGGAGGTATATCTCCAGAATAGCTGCATACCTAGTGTCACTGTCATATTAATGTGTCAAGACAAAATGCAGAGCGACAATGAAAAACTACCTGTACAAATATACTTGGACCCAAGGAAAAATTGGCAGACTGCCATAGATGAGCACACATTACGTTTTTATTTAAAAGAGAAAACATGCAAACCGAATATTGCTCCTAAAACAGATTCAGAAAAACACATTACCACTCTGGCAGAAATACACATGGAAGATGAGCAACCATGGGTTCATGTTGGTATAAATGACTATTTTAAAACAATAAAAGCCACTTTAGCACTTGAACATGAAAGGAGTTTCATTAATGAGAAATTGTTGCAAAAAATAATGGAAAGGGAAGAAATCCCGAGATTTAGGATTAAAAACCAATATTTTTCTGGGTTGGACAGTCCAGACTTTGAAAACCGAATTGCAGGCAGATGCATGCTTAAAATTAGCATTGGGCAGAAAACAATTTACCATAATGTCTGGATAGTGAGTGGAGCACAAAATGAATTTTACATGGGCAATGACATCATGCACAGAATGTGTATGGTGTTAGATTTCCTTAATCAAAAAATATGGTCACGCCTAGGTGGTCCGGCACTTGAATTTGAAGACAAAAGAAGGGCTTATCATTGTGCACAACTGGTTCCTTATGCAATCGAATTACAAATGAGGAAAGATACTATTATTCCTGCATTTACAAAACAGTTTGCAATAACACTGAAATGCAAAAATGGACAGCAGATGAAAGGCTCTGATGCATTTGTATGCCTGAATGAATCCATAAAACAGCAAGGCCTGTATTATGAATACATTCCATTGGTAGACATTGGTGAAGGATCTGTAAAAATCATGGTAAATAATAAAGGTTGTCAGGATATTCATTTAGAGGAAAACTCCCCATTAGGAATGGCCATACAAAAATCACATTATACGGCAGATTTAAATAACATGGTGATTGGGAATATTCCTGAAAAATATGTAGATGCCAAGGGCGAGTTGCCAGAACACCTGGACTCTCAGCCCAAAGGAATATTTAAAATTCATTCTGTGTATCCTTATGATTCAAATGAGACAGTGTGCTGCCATCAAGAGGATTGCATAATATTTAATTTAAATGAAAATGAAACAGAAAATCAGCCCATTGAAGTGGAAGCTGATATGCCAAAATATTTAAAAGTGGCAGCTTTACAAAAAGACACAGCCACACAGTTAGAGGAAAGCGCCGAGATTCCCTTACCAGAAGATTTTCCAGAATTTTCCAAAATGGTAGAAGAGCAGATATCCTTAGCGGATGCATGTGAAAGCAATGAAGAGAGGGACAATCTGAGGGAGATATTTATGGAGTTTAAGGATGTATTTGCAAAAGATGCTTATGATTGTGGTTTAACTGATTTACATGTGGCCACACTACCAGAAGGGTGTAGCAGAAACCAAGTGTTTGTACGCCAGTATAGACTACCGCTGGCATGTTTAGAATCATTGGCAGAGTTTATTAAAAATTTGGAATCGCGGGGAATCATCAGGCCCATTCATAGCACATCCAATACACCTTTTTTAGGTTTGTTAAAGCCAAATGGTCAATGGCGGCTGTGTGCAGACTTGAGAGAGTTAAATAAAAGAGTACCAATATCTAGATGGCCACTGCCATTCATTGATCAGGGCCTAGCTCAGGTACATGGTTCAAATGTATTTACCACATTAGATCTCACCTCTGGATATTGGTGCGTGCCATTGGCAGAGGAGATACAACATTTATTTTCCTTTACATTTGACAGGACTCAATATGCCTGGCTTAGAGCTCCGTTCGGGTACATCAATAGTGGGAGTGAATTTGGCATATTTTTGAGAAAGGCCATGCCGGATGCAGCGGAAAGAGGAACAATAGTTTATGTGGACGATGTCCTGATAAAAAATGAAAGCCTGAAAAGCCATTTTGATGAAATAAGACATGTCCTTGACCAATTGCAGAAAGCAGGCGCCAAAGTATCTTTGCAAAAAGCACAATGGTGCAAGAAAAAAGTGAACTTTCTAGGGCATGAAGTGACTGAACATGGGCTAAATCCATAAAAGAAGAAAATAGAGGCCATACAAAGATTAAAAGATCCTAAAAATGTGAAAGGAGTAAAAAGTTTATTAGGGATGACAGGCTATAACAGAAAGTTCATTGAAAATTATGCAGAAATCACTCAACCATTGACTAAACTGCTTAAACTGAATACTCCCTGGAAATGGGAAAAAGGGCAGTCTGATGCAGTGGCTAAATTAAAGGAATGTCTTGTAAAGGCACCATGTTTAGCATACCCCATAAAGGACAGGGATTTCTTTATAGAAATAGGTTTTTCTGAACATTGTATGTCAGCAGTGTTATCACAAAAACACGATTTGAATCACAAAACCATTGCATATGCAAGTAAGGCATTTTCCCAAGTTGAAATGAAATTTAATGAATGTGAAAAGGCCCTATCAACCACTGTGTGGGCGCTACAACATTTCCGCGCCATTGTTCAGGGAGAAAAGGTAATTATTGAAACAAATCATCAACCTTTGCAATTTTTAGAGAGTAAAAGAATTAGATCAGGTAATCTAGCGCAATCCAGAATCACTTCATGGACGCTGGCATTACAAGGTTTTCCCGTAGAAGTGAGATATGGACAAAATAAAAAGAACCCAATTGCTCAAGGGTTAGCTGACTTACATGACTGTGCAGCTGAACAAATACCAAATGAAATGGAAGTAGAAACTAGTTTGCAGGAATTTGAACAATCACCACACAAAGCTTTTGATGAAAAAACATGCAAGGATTTGCCAACTGTATATGTGGATGGTTGTGCTTTTCACATTGAAAATGACAGTAATAAACAGTTAGTGGCAGGAATAGGAAATGTCTGGTTGAAATGTGAAGGTGTCCCCAGTATAGGGATGAGGATTGGAGATAGGAGCAGTCAGGTGGCGGAATTGGCAGCCATTTATAAAGCAATTGCTACTGCAGTTGATAAAAAGTTCAGTGAAATTGTCCTGGTGACTGATTCTGACTATGCACGGAATAGCTTTGTGGAGTATTTGCCTGGTTGGAAAGCAAGAGGCATGGTTACATATAACAAAAAGCCACTTAAGCATGGAAAAATGATACAAGCCATAGACAAATTGGTGTCAGAGAATAAGTTAACAATATACTGGAGAAAAATTCGTGGGCATTTAAAAACACCAGGAGAGGATAAGGAGGGAAATGATAAGGCAGACCACTTGGCTAAGATTGGGGCTGTGATGGGAGAATTGCTACCTATTGATTATTTAATGGGTGAAATACAAATTGATGCAGTCACACGTTCTAAAGCACCAAAGGAGGTAGATCAACCAGTGGTGCAGTGGAGTCATGACACGCCAGACCAAGATTTGATTGAGGCACAAAAGAATGATCAAATTTTGGGAATCTATTATAATCATTTGATAGATCCCGAACAAAATCCTTTAACAGAAAATGATTGTATGGGAAAAGAAGAGTTGAGGGTGCTATTAAAGAACAAAACACGAATTAGATTACAGGATGGACTCATGATTAGAGAGTCCATAACAGGACAAATACAGTGGGTAGTACCCCTTTCATTCAGAGGACTAATGCTACACCATGCACATGATGCCATAACTGCAGGCCATAGAGGTTCACAAAAAACATTAGAAATACTAAAAGATTATGCTTACTGGCCACATATGTCCCAAGATGTGGAATTATATACTAGAGGATGTCTAGTATGCGCCCAATTTAAACCTGCTTCACCAATGCATAGAGCACCATTGATGAAAAGAGGCCTAACTCTCCCATGGTCAGATTTGCAAATAGACTATGTAGGTCCTTTAAAAAGGTCGAGCAGGGGTCACCGTTATATTTTGAGTGTGGTATGTTTGATGTCAAAGTGGATTGAATGCATTCCTGCACCAGATTGTAGTGCGCAAACAGCAGCCACATTGCTGGTGAACCATGTGTTCTCAAGGTTTGGGTTGCCACAAAGAATTGAGTCAGACAGAGGAAGTCATTTCACAAGTACTCTAATGAGTAAGGTATGGCAAATACTAGGTGTGAAAAGGAAACTACATATCGCATATCGGGCGGCGTCTTCAGGTACAGTTGAAAGAAGCAATAGGTCTGTTGTGGATATTTTAAAGAAATTTGTGGCAGAAGCAGGTTCCAGCTGGGATTTACGTTTACCGTTGGTTTTGATGGCAATCAGGTCGACTCCTGCCAAAGCAACAGGTGTTAGCCCCCATGAGGTCTTAACAGGTAGGAAAATGGTGTTACCACAACACCTACTATACAGAACACATGAGCAAACCCTTGTGAGTGCATCCACAGTTCATGAATATATTGATGAACTGAGGAGGCATTTGCAACATGCATTTGCTTTTGTGCAGATAAATCTGGAAAGAGCTGCTGACAGTGCAAAATCTTATTATGATAAAAAGACATCAGTAAAGGAATACAGTGTAGGGGATCAGGTGTACAAGTTTCATTTTGGAAAAAGTAAACAGAAAAATTCTAAATTTCTAGCAGCCTGGCAGGGGCCATTTCGAATTATAGATAAAGTCTCTCCTGTGGTTTATAAAATTTTGAAAAATGAAGGTGAAACAGCAATAGAGCAGTTTGTCCATGTAAATCAAATCAAACCATGCCATCCCAGACATGAGATCAGGCAGCTTGAGCATGTAGAAACAGATAAAGTCCCTTGAACACAAAAAGAGAAAATAAATAGGTACAATCAGGAGGCAGTGACAAAGGAGTTAAAAAGTTGATTGTTATAATGGCACATAAACACTGTAATATATGTAAAGATATATAATATAAAATAAATAAATAAATAAATATATAATGGAAGCTCATGGTTGGTGTGCGGAGAGAAAATGTATTGAATATTGAATGCTGTTTATATGTGCTTGTTTTCTTTTAACTTGTGTTTAATTTCAGAAAAAAAATATATATATATTTTTACCAAGCATGTTTTATTTTTGGCAAAAGGGTGAAGTTAGTATGGTGCTATGTACTTAATTTGTTTATTTCTATTTGATTTAGAAAATTAACATTATTTGGTCGGAGGTTCCGGGATTAGAGGCCACGGGAGACGATGGAGTCCGGGAGTCCCCTGGATGAAGACCAAAAGATGCCTGCCTCCAGGTGGAGGTGAAGACAAGATAACCAGAATACTAAAAAAGATGACTCCTATGGATCTAAGATTGCCAAGATGAAAGTGTACTCGAATGAACCAAATAACATCGCTGGTCGGGACATATCAGAGGCAGACAAGAGTCCTGACATATGGAGTTCCACGTATTTATTATTTTAATTATTTATTTTAATTTGTTATATTAATTATTTGTTTTATTTCATTGTTTTTAATTGACTTGTAAAATCTAAACTTAGAGTAATGCCACTTCCACTGAGAAGGCAAATGTAGAACATTTTGTAAACTAATGAACTCAGATGAATACTGTATTGATTGCAACTTTTTCATTGATGCACATGAATATTCATTTTGTTGGATTGCTATATTGTGAAAAGAAGAAAAAGAACAAATTGTTTTTAGGAATTGGCTTGGATCGTAGCCAAATTCTAAAAACAAAAGGAGGGTATGTAAGGATATTTGGCGTGTTACAGCACAGAGTACAGCACTACTGCACAGGTAGCAACCAGCACAGAGTACAGCACTACTGCACAGGTAGCAATTTTTTTTTGATGCAGCACCAAATGCCTATGGTGCATTGCTATATGTGTTACCAGATTAACAAGGAAAGACAGGCTATTTAGTCAAAAACGATTTTAACATATAAGATGCAAATCTATTTTTACAGTTAAAAGCACACGTACACATTCAAAAATGCACACTATTTTTCACCTGAAATGCCTATGGTGCGAGAGACACATTTGAAAATTAATAACTAACATTACTCATAACTAACCTGACTAATGAAATTGAAGTTAACATAATCCACTAATAAAAATGTGTCTCCACTGCAGAATTAGGCCTATTCTGAAAGTGAACTTTTAAACGCACATCCATTTTTTTTTTCTTTTCGTTTTCTCTGCTGCCCTGTCCACATAAATACAGGAAGCAAAAGGGCTCGAAAGAACAGGAAATCAGTTGGTTACAAAGTATTACTATAAAAATGAGCCATTGTGTAGAGAAGGAGGAGATGGCATGATTGATTCTGATTGGAGCAGCGTCATAGCAAGTATCATGCTAGAGGGAGTGATCAGAGTTTTGCTGGGGGGAGTTTGAGGAGAGAGAAGGGGAGTCAAGATTTGGCAGAGCTGGGAGAAGGACCTTTTTCCTGGCTGGAGCATTCCTATCTGCAAAAGCTGAGAATTCCAGGCAATGACCCCCGTTTGAGAAGGGAAGGCGCTCCTTTTCACTGGGGTTAATCTTCAAGGGAGCCACATTCAGAAAGAGAACAGCTGAAGAAAATTCGGCTGAACAGATAAGGTAATTACATAAGTGTGGGAGCTGAGTGTGTACGAGAATATTCAGTCAGAGTAGGAAAGGAGATTCTGGTGCCTTAATCACATGTTAATGTTGCAAATTGGGTTCTGTTCTCCGCATTTCTTTTTTCAGTGTATCACAGACAATGCTGTTACTGTGCTATTTTATTTATTTCTGTAAAGAGTGAGATCGTGTTTAAATACAACTTTTATAATACAGAAAAATATTTGAAAGCAGACGGGTGGTGTGTCTTATATTTACCAATACAGTGCTGATGATGAGGGGAGATTTTTAAACAATGCAATTGTCATTTTAAGACAGATGTGTGCATGATCATATTCAGTATGGACAGTTGAGAGTGATTGTTTGTAGCATAGCTCGTTGGAGCTACATGAGCCAACGGGAAGAGGGACTCTCTGAACATAGTTCCCTACCGTATATAAGGTAGTGGAAATTACCACAAAATTACCACATATAGCTCTCTGTCGTAAATAAGTCAGTGAGATCGCCCATGGTGGCACACTAACACTAACACTGAAAATGTGGTATTCCTGAAATGTAGGTCTGAGGTCTCTCTAGTGATTACACGAAAAATCTAAGCAAAGATAAGGGATTCTGGACATTGGGGCCACAAATAAAACAAGGGAATTATGCTCACCAAAATACCACCAACCACGCATACCAACCACGCATACCAATTATGCATGTCTGGGTGCTGAAATAATGCATGTCCACTGTATTATTGTTGTACATGGCCCAATCTGAATACAAGGAGTGATTATTGCTAAGTTATTTTTCGGCGGTAATAAAATACCGTCAGGCCCCAAATCTCCACAAAATACCCTACAGCAGCAATACACATGGACCCGAGCCCCATGTGGATACATAAATTCTGTCAATTAATTTAATATCTTCCTACATAAGGCCATGCCCGACTTGGGTGAAAGGGGAAACCTGGCCTATGTCAATGATGTCTTAATCAAGAGCTCAAATGTGGAGGAACACATAGCTGAAATACACAGTTGCAGAAAGCTGGAGCAAAACTGTTCTTTCAGAAGGCACAGTTGTGTAAGACCTGCGTGAACATCTTAGGGGATGAAATCACCCCTGAGGGCTCAGTCCCCAAGCAAAAAACATTGAAGCATTATTAAAATTGAAAGACCCTAGTACTCTACAAGAACTAAGAAGCCTTCTTGGACTCACTAATTATAGTCGAAAGTTCATTGAAAAATATGCTGAGGTCACACGACCCTTGGTCCATTTATTGAAGGGTGTTGTCAAGTGGGAGTGGGTCTGGAACAATTAGAGGCAGTAAAACAACAAAAGAGAAGCCTTTCCCAAGCTCCTAGTTTGGCTTACCCCACAAAGAACAAGGAATTATTCTTGGAGATGGAGTTCTCAGATACTTGCAGATACTTGCTTAACGGCGATATTATACCAAAAGTACAACAAGGTCAACAAAGTAATCTCGTACGCGAGCAAGACTTTGTCCTCGGTGAAGGAAAAATTCAATGATTGTGAAAAGGCACTCCTGGCAATGGTGTGGGCACTGAAGAATTATCACCCATTCATCCAAGGAGCGCACATCATCGTAGAGACTCCTCACCAACTCTTCCAAAGTGACCGAATCTGAACAGGGAACATGAGTAATTCCAGAATTACTTCCTGGATTCTGTCCATGCAAGGCTTTCCTGTGGAGGTCAGATATGGCCAGAACAAGAAGAGTCCTCTAGCACAAGGATTGGCTGACTTGCATGACTGTGTTGAGGACGAAACTGTAAGGACCAAGGAAAATATGGAGGCGTACCTTATTTCCACGCACGAAGTCTATGAGGAAGACATGTGTCAGCGGATACCCACAGTTTATGTGGATGGGTGCTCCTACTATGTTGATAATCACAGGGAAAAATAACTAGTGGCTGGCATGGGAATGCCTGGGTGAATGTTGCCCCAGAACCCTCTGCTGGGTACAGAATAGGTCCCCAATGTAGTCAGGTGTCAGAGTTGATGGCGGTACATCAAGCCATCCTCACTGCCATACAACACCAACTCAAAGAACTGGTCATAATCACTGATTCAGATTATGTCAGGAATAAGTTTGTGGAGCTCCTGATTAATCGGAAAAATCGAGGTATGCTGTGTGCGAATAACAAACCACTCAAGCACGGGAAGTTAATCCAATCAATTGATGATCTGGTAACTTCTAATGAGATGACAATCTGTTGGAAAAGGATCAGAGGCCACTCCAAAATAGAGGGACCAGACAAAACTGGAAATTACCTGGCTGACCAATTGGCCAAAACCAGAGATATTCACAGGGATCTCCTAGAAAACAAATCACTGTTGAAGAAAATCCAGGTCTCTGCTGTCACTAGGTCCCAAGCATATGTTAATGTTAATGTTAATGTTAATGTTATGGTAAAAGGATATTTGTACCGCGCACTATCACCACTGGAGTGGTCCTCGGGCACTCTGGCGGCTCTGAAAAAGAGAGAAGGGGGTGGTTAGTGGGAATAAACTGGAAAAGTGCAAGAGAGCAGTGATGTGCTGTTGACAGCCTCAGCCCGGTGGGTCCGTTGGCTGGGCTTGGGGCGTTTTACGGTCGGTAGTCATCGTGTGCTGTTGTGCAAGTCTATGTGTGATTTGTTTTGTTGTTGCAGCGTAGTGAAGTTTGTGCGGATTGCTGTGTTTTAGGTTTGTGGTTATGTTTGGTTGGAGTTTGAGAGGTGTATGAAGAGGGATGAAATTGTTAGTGGATTGGTTAGTTGGTATTGCTGTCCTTGCATTTGTGTCTAGGAGTGCTGCTTACCATCATTCACTGTTCCATCTGAGTGTGGCACTTGCTAATCTTCAATATCCTATCTAGATGTGAGGCAGGCTAGTGATCACGATTCTATCCAAGTGTGTCACTTGTCATCATCCACAGTTTCATCTAAGTGTGGAACATGCTAGCATTCACAATCCTGTCTAGATGTGACGGAAGCTAGAGTTAAGAATTCCATCTATGTGTGGCACATGCTAACATTCACAATCCTGTCTAGATGTGACGAAGCTAGAATTCCATCTAAGTGTGGCACATGCTAACATTCACAATAATGTCTAGATGTGACGGAAGCCAGAGTCAAGAATTCCATCTAAGTGTGGCACATGCTAACATTCATAATCCTGTCTAGATGTAACGAAGCTAGAATTCCATCTAAGTGTGTCACATGCTAACATTCACAATCCTGTCTAGATGTGACGGAAGCCAGAGTCAAGAATTTCATCTAAGTGTGGCACATGCTAACATTCATAATCCTGTCCAGATATGACAAAGCTAGAATTCCATCTAAGTGTGGCACATGCCAACATCCACAATCCTGTCTAGATGTGACGGGAGCTAGAGTTAAGAATTCCATCTAAGTGTGGCACATGCTAACATTCACAATCCTATCTAGATGCAATGTCAGCTAAGTTAAGAGTTCCATCTAAGTGTGGCACTTGCTAACATTGTTACACCTGTCTAAGTGTGACGCAAGGTAATCTTGATCGTTTTTTGTATGTGTGGCACTAGTCAGCATTGGTTAGTATGCTAGTGTTTAGTGGAATGCAACATTTACAGTTCAGTCAAGACTGGATTTAGGCAGATGGTCACAAAATCTCTCTAGGTATGCAAGGTGCAGTTCTATGGCAGTTTACGCCATGGAAGGAAAGGTAGAGTGGCAAGGCTTTCTGGAGTAGAGTGATTGCTCTACTCCTCACCCATGCCACACTCACAGTTTTGTTGGTGTCTGGCTTCCTTTGCTTCCCTGCGGACACCTGCAGACACATCCCGGAGCCGCCTCTGTAGGAGCCGCCCCTTGCCCAGGGGTCCCCAGCCGCATGCCACACATGAACTCTCAACTCCCCAGTGGAGTAAAGAAACCCCAGATGCAGATTTGATTACTGCACAAAAAAACAGACCACATTATTGGGAAGTTGTATCAACATATTGAAGACCTGTGAATTTCTCTCTGACAGAAACCAGTTATATCGGGAAGGAGCATCTCTGTGTGTTAATGAAGTTTTTCAAAATGTTCGGTTTCCGGTCATAGGGGGTTTCATACCACATTACAAACTTGCGAGAGGTTGCATACTAGCCACACATGGGTCAGGACTTTGACCTATGTTCTCAGTTTCAGCTGAGTTCCCTCACACACAGTGCTCCCCTACAGAAAAGGAGAATGACACTGCCTTAGTCAAATTTGCAAGTCCATTTCATCGGACCAGTGAATCGCTCGTCTAGAGCAGCGGTATTCAAACCTTGGGGCGCGACCCCCCAGGGGTCCCCGGGTGCATCACTGGGAGGCCCTGAGAGCTCAGCATGAAATATAAAAGAATTTCTTTTTTTAATTTTTTTATTTTGGATTGGAAGAAATGGGCAGGGGTGGCTCACATGGTCAGGCTGAAGCATGAAACTGTTTCAGGCAGCAATGAAAAAGTGGCCCGCAGTTGTAAATGGATATTCATTCCTTTAGTCACAGACTGGGCCTCATTACAACTATGGCGGTATGTTATCAATGGTGCCGGTAAGCTACCGGCACCGTTGCTACCGTACCGCCATAGTAAGAGTTGTGCTCGACGGGTGCCTGACAGCCCGCCAGGTCTGACCTGGTAGGCCGTGCGGCACCCGCAAGCACAGCTCATCGGATGCACCGGCACCATTATAAATGGTGCCGGTGCATCCGAACTCCCCATTCCCATTGAGCCCTATGGGTCTCAAATGGGAATGGGGATCTACCGGTACCGGCACCCGCGAAAGGTCAATTATCAGGTCCGCCTAACTCGGCATGACCCTGCAATTGCCCATTCGCGGGTGCCGGACCCGGATGCAACTCCAGCAGCAGCCATGCCGGTTTTACCGGCAGAGCTTCTGCCAGGGTTGTAATGAGGCCCACTGTTTCAATAGTACCCAAGTGGTGCTTTGTGTTAAAATGGAAGTAAATTGTGATATATTCAGCAACAATGGTCAAAATTACTAACTGCATAGTTAAGTAACTCATCAAACTGGTCCACATTGGGCAAAATGGTGGCCCATTTTGACTGGCCCACACTAGCATTTTAAATTTTTGGTACAGGCATTGCCCTATAGGCCAGTCCAAGCCTGGCGGCTCATCCATAATGGTGAGGGGGCACCCACCCAGTGGCCCCTCACCCATTATGGAGGAGCTAAGGAGCCAGCCCAGTGAAAGAGTGAGCACTCCCTCAGCTGCTTTTCCAGCTGATGGAGTGCTCCTGGGCTGGCTGAGCTGTCAAAGGGAAACAATGTTTCCCTTTGACAGTTCAGTTTAGTTCCCCAGCCGCACATGCTCACTGAGCCATGCAAGTGCTGGGGCATTTTGCTTCGCCAGCATTGCATAGCTCATTGGAAATGCTGGCTGGGGCACTGCATGTCTGTATGTCCGAGGGGGAGCTCCTGCACCTCCTCGCACATAGGGACAGAGCAGCCTGGAGCAGGGCGTTTCAGCACCCACACGCAGGCCAATGCAGAAGGTACGTTTATGTTCATTGTTTTTATTTAAACATGTGTATGGATGCGTGTATGCTTATGTTATGAGTGAGTGTATGGTGATGGATGCTCGTGTGAATGATAGTGATTGCTGTATGAATGTCCAGGGCCTTGCATACACACATAATCATGTTAATTGTGTTAGCCCAGTGGGGTCCAGGGGACAGGGATGGAATCTTTTTACTGGACATCTATCATAGATGTCCAGTAAAAAATGTCATGCCTGCCCTCTGGGCCCCCCAGCACCAATTGCAAAATGTTTGGCTATTTACCCATTTTTTTGTTAAAAGTATGCTCTACAATGCAACATTTTAACCCATTATTTAAAAACATTTCACGGGGGAAACCCCCCCGAAACCTCCTTCATTGGTCCGGGCTCCCTCACTATGCTTGGTGGCTATGGCATTTTTGGGGGAAATAGCTATGCCCCTCCACTTAAAAAAATCACCATCCGCCACTGGCCCTCAGACTGTGATGGGAACGGGATGGGGGAACCCAGGGACTATTTGGGAGCACAATGGGCGGGAACCATGGGATAGTGGTGGGAGCAGAGTGGGGAGAGCCTAGGGTGTGTGATGGGGTGGGGAGAGACCAGGGACTGGGTAGGAGTGGGATTAGGGAGCCCAGCGACTGTGATGGGAGCAGGTGACGGCACGGAATATATACTGTCCATTTGGCATTTCTGGGGGGTCCCGACCTGCCCAGATTTTGCTCAGTGGGGCCCTGGCCAAAAAAGTTTGAAGACCACTGCTCTAGAGGAAACAAGTACATGTTGACAGTGGCATACTTGTTTACCAAGTGGGTGGAATTTCTTCCCGCCCCAAATTGTAAGGCGGAGAAAGGAGCCGCACTAATGATCAATCACATTTTCTCTCGTTTCAGCCTTCCCCAAAGGATAGAGTCAGACCGAAGAAGTAATTTTACCAGTGAGGTGATGACAATGATGAGGGAGATATTAGGGGTAAACAGAAAACTCCACATTGTCTACTGCCCAGCTTCGAGTGGGGGAGATGAGAGATACAATAAAACAATTGTGGGCATCTTGAAGAAGTTTGTGGCAGACTATAGACCCAGCTTGGACATCCAGTTACAGCTTGTCCTCATGGCCGTTAGGTCTACACTATTTTCTGCAACAAAAATGCCTCCATTTGAGCTCATGACTGAACAAAAAATTGTGCTACTTCAGCATCTGCTCTGCAGAACTCAAGAGCAGACCCTGATCAACGCGTTCACAACCCAAGAGTATATTGAAAATTTACAAAAACACATTCAGCGTGCTTTTGCTTACACTCAGCGCAATTTAGAGAATTCGACAGAGGGGACAAAAACCGACTATGACCTAAAGATTGCCAAGAAGGACTACAAAGTAGGAGACAGGGTCTACCTGTACAATTTCCAAAGGCACCAGACCAAAGAGCAGATATTCCTCCCCTCTTGGCGCGGTGCTTTTGAAATTGTCTATGAAATCTCACCTGTCACCTATGCGATTCGCATCTCTAGAGGAGAACAGACGGAAGAGAAATTGGTCCATGTCAATCAGTTCCAAAGCTGTCACCACAGACAGACTTTGCGACTCATTGAAGAACCCAGTGAGGGTAGCACCCAGGACCCATTTGAAGAATAAAACGAAAGAATGGAAACCCAGATGGAGAAAATCACACATTTAAAGAGAGTAAAAAAACGTATACTTATATGGAATGTACCGAAAGTAATTATCATGCTCTTAATTGTAGACGTCATGTGAAAAGTAATGTGTAACTTGTTGTTCTGTTGTCAATTCATATATTGATAGTACCAGGGAAATTATTACTGTATAAAATATTTAACCTCTCTTATACTCTCGGCAGATTAAATAACTCCTTGCCTCTACAACCCAGAGGTGGAGCTACAAGAAACGGAGGGGCCCAGGACCAGAACCCCAAAATCCAAAAAGAGTGGAGTGCAGACCAGAGTGCCATTCCCTCAGGACGGGGAAAAGAGCAGACCTGCTCCAACGAGGACATTCCTGGAATGAAACAAATGCTCTTTCCTCTGAGTACCTGAATCAAAGATGTGCGGTGTAAAATATATCCCCTGAATGTTAGAAATAAAGAGGCAAGGTCAGGCCAGTATTTAAGGGTGATGCTGGCTGGTGCTATGCATTGGAAAATGCAGGCCAGTCCAAAACACTTCCTTTTCTGACTTGAGGCCAAGTGACATGGAAAGAAATGGGCCTAGTTAAATTCTACTGCAATGGCCAAGTGTGCAAGTGGAGAAAGTCACTTACTTTTCACAAATAAACTGACAGTTAAAGGGTAGATAATGGCCTATGTGTGGACAATACCGAAGGGATACTCATGTCATTTCAACTGTAATATTAAAGAAATACATTACACATGGACGGATTTAAAAACTACAGAAGTGCACATTGGATGAAAAGAAATAGTTCTGCATTTGGAAGGTAAATAAAAGGAACACAGCCTTTGAGATCCAGACATAAAGTGAAGGACAGATTACATTCTTGTTTGCACCATATAAAATGACAGTATGCACAAATAAAGGCCTATTTCTTTTGGTATAGATTTGAATACTGCTTCCTGATGTGACCATGGCCTACCTGTGAAAAGAAAGTGAACCTATTTTGGTTTATACAGTATGTAAAAAGGAAATTATACTGTGCCTTTCAATGTAAATATGCTGGATGTAATATGCTAGCCTTTCAGAATGATAAACTATCTTTTGTTGTTCCTTCGAAGCTGAAATCTCCCTTTGAACTGTGAATTGAATAAGTGTATCTGGATCGTGACCTTGCAATCCTTTGGTTTGATGAATGCTAGGGGTGAAGGACTGGCATCGAATATATGCTTAAATATACAGAGAAAGAGATGGAATTTGTGGTACATTGCTGATAACAAACAGACACAACCTTTAAGGTCACATTCCCCATAAAAGGTACATTTAGTTCTGAACACAGACCCTTTCAAATTTGCACTCTTGTCCTGTTGGGGCTCGGCCCACCAAGAATAATGTCTGATTGTCAATTAGTTGCTGAAAACATGTCCTGCAGAAGTAACCTTGAGGTCAGGTTTCCCATAAACTGTACATTAAGCACTGAGCAAGGCTTTGAAGCACAGCAGAAGAACGTGTTAAGATAAACACAGATAAACCAGATGGCTGGTCACATGTATTGAGAGAAATTAAACTTACTGGGGCCATGTTATGCCCTGCCATTGATTCCATTGAATACATTTTTTCTTAAATAAAATGAGCAGTGTATGTCCTATAGAGCCCGTCGCAGTTTTAACTTAAACAGGAGGAAAAACCCCATAGGGACCCTGTAAAAACAAAATGTATGTGATGTACATAATTTAGGTTATGTGGAAAATTATGATTTTTGCCATTCTCCTACACCTGGCAATGGGAAATTTGCACAGGAGTAGATCATGAAAATAAGGTTTAAATTGGAAACTGTCCCATATTTAGCTATTTTGTCACAGCAGAAAACCGCGCAAAATTGCAGCTCTGCTCAGGAAGGGGGGGTGCCGAAATAAAATGAGTATGTCTGGTCCGCCGTAAAATATAGAACCCATATATTTATGTATCATGGGGTTATTTGAAAGATCAAGGGTGTTATTACAGTATGGGCCTCATTACACAGTAGGCGGTAAGGGTTTACCAGTACCAGTAAAGGCACCAGTACCAGTGAACCCTTACCACCTTACTACGAGGTCCCTTTGCGGGACCCGACCTTAACGGCTGGTGTAGACCAGCCGTTAAAGTTGGGACCCGCAAAGGGACCTTGGTGCTAATTACGGTACCGCAATTTGCGGTACCGTAATTAGCTCCTTCCCCATTCCCATTGAGCCCTATGGGGCAAAAATAGGAATGGGGAAGGGCCATGGAGAAAGGGGGAATTACAGCCCCGCCAACCTTGGAATGGGGTGGTAATTCCCCTTTTCTCCATGGTGGTACCAGTATGGTACCGGCGGCAACCATGGTGCTAATAGCACCATGGTTTACTGCATAACGTGTAATGAGGCCCTATGAGTTTTTTCAGAACAAAAGATTTAGAAACCCCCTGTCATTTTAAAATGATGTATCTATTGTCCTCCTTCAGCTTACATCGGACATCATACATATCTCCCAACTTCTGGTCCTATCAGCAGGCAGGGGGTGTGATGGTGGGAGGTGAACGGAGCAAGCGAGCTAATCCTGACTATGGGAATTATGACCCTATTGTAGTATCACCCATGCTATAAAAGGGCAGGTTTGCATCAGAACTGGGCTTTTCAGACTTTATTCGGGGGGACAGCACCCTGCTGGACTATAACAAAGAACCACTAGCAGAGAGACAAGAAGACCTACCAAGTCTATCAGGGATACCTTACCTAGAAACCTGGGAGCCCTATGTGAGAGAGGCCTGTCTGGAGGGACCTTTCTGTGGGAGAGGCCTGGTGTGAGCTGCCTACCAAAAAAGGGTCCTGAAAATCTGTCTGGCCTCCTGAGCAAAGAACATAGAACTCCCATGTAAGTAAATATCCCAAAGCCATCAATTGTGTGGGGAGCCACCTGCCTTTATCCCTTTTCATAAGTGGGTCAAAGGGGGGAATGAAACTGGATAGGCCCTTCACACAATTTATTAAATCTCATTCAACTTCAATTTACTTCCACATAGACAACCACCCCTCTGTTGAAACCGTATTGTGTTGGGGACTGCCTGCCTTAATCCTTTCCTTAAATTGTGGGGAGGGGAAACCCTGTGTAAACATGTAGCCTATCTGATTAAAGTACATCAATTCATTCCCAAATAGAAAATCACTGGGAAGAGGGTTGTTAGAATTTGAAACAAACAAAAGGTCATACCCAGTGTGTCAGAGCCAGTATAGTCCATAAAGACTTGGTTGACTGTTTCTGAAATCCTTGACTTCCACATAGAATGTAGGGGGTTTCCACAATCCCAAAAAGAAGTAATCCGCAGAACACCACTTTTCAAGTCAGTGTGGAGGGTGCAAAACAAAATTCCCCATTCATTTTAAATCAGAATTACTAAGTATTGTTCACATCTGTATGTGTGTTACAAAACAACATTTCACAATTTGTTCCCATTTTTCTCTGACCCCAAATTACCAAGTCCTGCCTTTTATTTTCATGTGTGTTGAAAAACGATTTTCACGTGAGTTCCTTTTTTCCCAACCTTGCTTTTTAAAGGAAAGCTGAAAAAATTATGTCCCCATTGTATTCCATTCCATATTATTGCATTTCCACTAACAAGGACAAAATGATTGTTCCCATTGTATCCGTTTCCCTAATAATGCATTTCCAGTAACAAGTACAAAACAATTTATTTCCCATTGAATTCCCTTCCCAAACAGCGCCTTTTTAAAATCAGCAGCCAAAACAATGTTTATATTGTGCTCTCGCTCCCTGCACCTTGCCTTTCAATAAAAGTGGTCATCTTTAATTGAGGCCTGGAGGGTGAGGGTTGCTGATAGAAAAGTATTGTTTCAAATTGAGTCCTTACTGTGGATCTTGTATTGTATTGTAAATGGTTTTAACTGGTTGAATATAAATTAAGTCTGCTGTAATTTGTTATTGCATGTTTCAAAATGTCATATCTGTTGTTTAAATAATATACTTATTGTTGTGATATTGGGGGTTGCCATAGTATTGGTGGCTGATGTTTGTCTGTTTATCAAACCATAAATAAATACATTTTCTTGATATACACTGCCCCGATTCCTGGTACATTGGTGACACAGAGTATTTGTTGGGGTTTTGAGCGAGACGGGTTGGAGGCCTCACCAAAGTGAACTTGAATAAAAGTGTTTTATTGTGCACCACCTTGCTTTTGGGGAAAGGAATTCCCTGAGTTCAGTGTGACCGCATAATAAACCGCAGCAAGAGGTGATTAGGTAACCATATTAAAGATTCCGAAACCAAGGTGTTGCATCTCGTGTCATGGCTTTGTTAGCAGATGATACAGTCATCCTGTACAAATAATCTTATCTCACTGACAGTACTGTGCTGCCTTCTGTGAAAAAGGGTGTGCCTTCTCACGTGCTGTTGGCATTGTTTAGCCCATTACTGGATTCTATATAGACCATTTGAATGAAAGGGGTTCTACACAGGAGAAAGTGGGCAGATGTTTCGCGCCACTGGCAAGCATATTTTAAGGTCTGCTCATTTTACACAAAAAAACGGTTTGCTTTTTTGTATAATCCAAAGTTTGTCTGCACCTTTTTAAATAACAATTTCACAAGCCTGTGTTTCAGTGATATATACAGCTTTCAAATACAAGAGAGAAACCCAGACAAAATATTTTAAGATCACATCAATTAGACTGCTGGTACTTTGATACTTCCCTTGATGTTGGAGGCAATGAAGATAGAATCATCCCTATTTTGCATAATACACTTCTATACAATGTTGTTGTTTTTTTAAAACGGTCTTGTTCAGTTATGTGTCTTGTGTGCTTTACAAGCCACTTCTATGAAATGTGATTATTTCAGTTCATGTTATGAACTGGAAAAGAAACTGGCAGAAATTGCAGAATGGCCTTGAATTGCAGCATCACCGCTTAACCAATGTGTGTTCCACCTCTCATTTAATCTCATATGGCCTGACCTGTCAAAATTACCAGTCTCTAAACCTTTCAAAAATGTAACCCTTCAGAGTGATTTCGTTCTGAGGGTATGATCTTCAGAAAAGCCTCACACATGATTTCAATGGCAAAAGTGTTAATTCCCATATAATAAAAGTGAGCATATATATAGTCTACACCGCAACCACTTGTTTCTTTGCTCTCCAATGGTAATACTACTTGAAAAAATGCCCTTCATCTCAGTCTGTCTGGATACGGACACCTTCCTGGTAGCTTCTGATCTTCAGCACTATTTCTGCAATGGTAGGTGTAGCTTTCTCCTTGCCTCCAGTTGGTCTCCTGTATGCATCGTTGATCGCTTTTGCATTTCGGGAGGCAACTAATCTAAGTAGTCTGTCTATTCTGGATTATGTGCACCCTTTTCATGTGATCAGTGTCCTGCATTCATACCATGGCCAGTATGCCTTCCTTGCGGCTGCTGTTCATGAAAGGTGTCCTGTACCAATGCTACAACATACATACCCTTATCACTGCAGTCTTCCTGTGACTGTGCCTCTCCAACTCAGGAGATGTGGGCTTCACAGAGGAGATCAGAGCAGCACCAGAGGAGGCCGTGTTGGGCAGTGCGGCCTGACATTGCATCTGGTGTGCGGTGCTTTCCTCGAGCTGCTCAGTGACAGAGCTGCTCAGTGATGGAGCGGCTGGGCCGGAAAGCCCTGCGAGTTTACCCGCAGGGCATGCTCGATCACGCTGACCATGTTTCAGGCAGCGAGGGGTGTGAAGCCTCACACACTTTGAAGTTTCTTGTAGCCCCAGCTTCTGGTTTACCACCTTACAGCCTACCAGGCAGAGTGCGTTCACTCAGTGCGATGTTGGCTCTGGGCCTGATACGCGGGTATGTGCTTGTTTTATTTACTCTCTCCGTAGCATTTTTGGTGTCCGTGCTTCAGCTCTTAAATAGTTATGACTACCACAAGGCTGCAATCTCTGCTTAGCTTGGCAAGGACATTGTCCGTTCTTTAGAAGCAGATTTGGTCACTACTCTGCTGCCTTTTAGTGCTCAGAAGGTTGGGGGGGGCATAGGGCGGACCCACTGTCTCATGCGCTATATTCGCCTCAACTAGAACACCATGGGAGAGGCAGTCGCCTTTCTGAGGTTCTAGCATTAAGCGCTAAAAGAAGACATAAATTGATGGCAGAACAGCACCTACTTTCCAAACTTTTGCAAAATAAATTAAATTCCAACTGTGACACTATGAATGATGTTATGGCTGTAAGCTCTCCACTATCCCCCCCAATCCCCTCCAATAAACAAACAGCTCCAAGTAACAGAGGTTATCGCAGAACTTGGTGCGGAAAAAATGATGGACCCAATATGTGTGCAGACAGCTGTATCTCAGCAAACAACAAAGGGGAAGCTAACAGGGTTCAAGACTCCAGAACATTCTAATAGGGACCTAGGTGCCCTTAAAGCACCCTACAACTGCTTGCATTACAAGGACCAGTTGCTGCAGGATTTAGTGGCCTGTCTACATTTTGAGGATTTGCTGGCCTGGGTGACATCAGTTGGTCACACACTTTTTTAACCACTTTTGCTAACTCTGCAAAAGCTTCTACAATCCGAATCAAATAGAACTGAGAAGTTCTCGCAAACTTCATGTTGTAAGCATGGGACCCATCGGGAATGTCAAACAGACTCCTTCGATATTGTCCAGCCGGCTTTGGCCTCGCAGGAGAAAGCAACTGCCCCTTTTCCTCATGCTGAGGTTGAAGGTCCACCAGAGGGGACAATATCTCCTATTAAGCCTGCTGCATCATCGGCTTTTTCACTTTGTAGAGATCCGCGTCTGAAGAAATCAGCTATGGTGACAATTATAGACCCCAATCATAGGAACTTTGCTTTGGCCCCCAGAACATTATTATTACCAATGTTGAGAAACCGGGCCAGTTTGAACCGAAGGAGGCCCTAAAAAAAAAGTTTTAGCCTAGTTCAACACAAAGGTGGTGCTTAAAAGCATCATACTGCAGGACTTCAGGGTACTTCAGGGAACTCAGATTGAGAATTGGTGCAGCTCAGAGAATACAGATTGTGTGGATGTGGGCTGTGGTTCAAGCAGTCTACCTCTGCAGTTGCATACAATGGCTATCTAAATCATTTACCTCTGCACTCTAGGATGAACATTATTATGAATTGATCAGGCCTAAGTAACTACTGGGGCCTGTTCTTGTTGACTTTTGGCCTACCTTCTCTCAAATGCTTTGACTTTAGTTAGGTGGGATGTGGGGCCAGGTGTTTATATTGGTAGGAGATCAGAACCTGAATTTCAGAGTCGATGGGCCACATTACAACCCTTGCGCTGATGGAATGAAGGTGGCCGTCAGGGCTGATTACGAGGTTCCCATTGTGGGACCCGGATCAGACATCTGGTAAAACCAGACATCTTTTCCGTGTCCTGCGAGGGGAAGAGGGAGGTAACAATGGGACACTTGTAATGTGCCCGTAGTTACCTTCCACCCCATTCCCATTGAGCCCCATGGGGGCTGAAATGGGAACGGGGAATGGTTCCTGCAAGGAGGATTTACCGTGTCCTCCTATGTCGGAATGACCCGGTAAATCCCTATTGCAGGAACCCGGTAATGGAGCCCTGTTTGGAGGCAGCCATGGAGCTAATAGATCCATGGCTGCCTCCAAACTCGTAATGAGGCCCTATGTGTCCTATCACCACTGGTAGAAATCCTCTTGTTTTGAAACTACTTAGCTAAATTGCATAGTATTATCTCTTTTATGCCTGTTATTGTCTTGATTGTTAAGTATCTGTTGTTGGCCCTCTAGTTTAGTTTGGGTGTTGTGTCATGTTTGGTTTGTCATCTGTATGATTTGTTTTGCGCTCTGATGCCTGGAGGCTTTCGCCGCTTTATAAGCATACAAATAAAAAAATCATGGACTGCTAATGTTGTCCTTGAAATGAATGCTATTTGTTTATCATTCTGAATACAGCAGGATTGAAGAGGGTAATGGGACTGAAGGGAAAAAAACACCCTTATTTTGCAAGGCAGCATAGCAAGCTATGAGTGTTGATCGCTATGAGCAAGGGCGGGGGAGGTGGATTAGCATGACCAGGTATTCAGATCCCTTAATTCTTTTGGTTCGGTGGGGGGGGGTGCAGGTGTCTGTGCCCCAGGTCCCAAAAGTGCTTAGGATGGCCCTGGATAATGGTATTGTGGAGGCTAGGAAATAGGCTAGTGAAAGGTGGGTTGCCTCTATTTTTCCACCTTTGGTTCTGATGGACCAGTCAGTTGCTCTGAAATGCATCATGGTTGACTAGTCAAACTCCTAGGTCTGCCGATATGTTGCTGTTAGATATACAATGTCAAAGCACTGCAATGCAACATGTTGCGAATGTGACATGGTTGTGTTCAGCTATGGAGGAACTCGGCTGCATGCACTTATTCTTTCCTCTGAATATTGTGTGCAGCTGCCGTGTCAGTGTTGTCTTGTGTTATGATAGACTTTACACTGTATATTGAGCGTTAACTTGACGTACCATACAGCAAGCTGGGATATTTTTAATTGTGATCTTGGCAGCATATGGACATTTTCTCAAAAATAGGAACGCCCTCAGGGCTATGTTCTTACCGGATCTGCCAACTTGGTTTTACAGTGACTTTAAACTGGAGGAGCCGATCTTCGCAGGGACGGTGACGGCTCAGCAGAGACTCTTGAACTGGAAAAGAAACAACAGATTTCCAAATGCAGTCAGGCAGTCATCACCCCGGGCATCCCAAAAACTGAGGCCCAACCCGCAAAAAGGAGCACCCGTTCAGAGCAAGAACATGCCACAACCCAATTTAACTCATACATGTGAATAAATAACACAAGGAGAATCACACAGAAAAGATATGTGCCTCACAGAGATCCACAACATGAAAGGATGGGAGTGGTATACTGATGGTGGGGGCCTGCTTCTGAAGTCGGTGCAAAGCTGAACTTTGCATTTGTAAATGTGCATGGAACATGCCACCAACTCAGGATGTCTGTGTTGCACCTCAATTCTGATGACGGCATGGATGTCGGCGCATGATACAGAGTATAAAAGTCCTTGGTGTGCTTTGTGGGTGAATTTTGAATATGGTTTTATTCACGGACAGAATGGTCACCATTTTCTGTTAAGTATTAAACATTTTGAATTTCACATCAAATTTGGTAAATACCAAAGACTGTTGTCAGGTCGTCCCTCAGGGCATACAGCCCGCCCACATCGTTGTGTGGGTGGACTGCCGTTGCGGTCCTATTTTCCCAGTGAGGGGAAGTGACGTTGGGCTAGGGTGGGGGCCGGGAGTGAGTTCGGCAGTTCCTGCTGTGCTAAAAAAGAGCAGTTGAACCAACGCCTGGCTCCCGTGTGATATGTTCCTCCGTCGGTTTGAGGGCCCGCGCAAAACCCCACAATTGGCGACGAGGGGTACACGATACCCGCCCGTGCCAGAAGGAGTCCCGCAGTCGAGCAGTTCCAGCGCGTCGGCGCACCTCCGCTCCTGAGGTCGTGGAGACACACAGAGGACCGCAGTCGAGCGGCTTGGCGCGTCGGCGCCCCTCTCCTGAGCACGGACCCGCCGCAAGAGGGAGACCCATCCAGCACAGCGAGCGCCGCAGATGCGGGCCACCCTCCCTGTACACCACGTGGGTGCGCTCGTGAACCGCGAGGAGGGCCCAGCAGGCCCACAAGTTGTCGCGGGCGGCGACCCCACCCCCCTCATCCCACTCCACCCTACACGTCACGGGAGGCAATGCAGGACACGGGAGACCCGTGGATAATCCTCATAAAGATATAAGGGGCACACCACAGCCTGCCAGCCCTTGCGGCTACCATAAAGCACGCACTCCATGTGGAAGCAGCACGTGCTGTGAGTTCGCAACACAGCAACAACATAAGGTTCCACAGACATAACAAGCCACAACTGGAGTACACCCGCCACCGTGGACATGTCTGCCCCAACAAGCCCAGCAGCATCCTCGTCAGGCGGACCTGGAGCCGCGGCGGATGATCCTCAACAGGCACAAGGATCAGGTACCGCCTCCCAAAACCTGCCCATACCTGGCCCATTCGATGTCAGAGACACCTCTAATCTGGGACCCAGATGAGTCATATGGCTCAGGGACTTCAAATTTTACACAGGGGCAATCGGCTTAACCGATGACGCAATGCTGAAAAACACACTATTCATGACAGTAGGCCCCGCTGTCAGGGACATAGCAGGCGAATTGATGAATGTAGACACTGTCACGTACGGAGAACTTCCTGGGAAGTTATCGGAATACTTCACACCCCACACAAACATTGACTACGAGCGCCACGTGTTCCATACTACGAGACAGGAAAAAGGGGAATCGCTAGACAATTTTGTGATGCGCCTACGCATCAAGCTGAAATACTGTGAATTCCACAAATACTCCAACGAGGAAGCACTAAGATCCCAGGTCATAGCTGGCTGCATATCACAACCGTTCAGAAAACAACTGCTCCAAAAGCAAAGGTCCCTCAAGGAAATCCTCGCTCTCGCCACAATGGAAGCGGCAGTTGAGTCGCAGCTAGACAGCCTAGGCAAGGTCACCATTCAACATCAGACACCCAACTCGGACACAATCAACAAACTATATGCTGCTCCCTCAAAAGGCGGGAAACACACAGACGCCACGTGCTACCGATGCAGGTACGAATAACCACATGTGGGAGACTGCCCGGCAGTTGGACAAAAAGGGCGCCGCCTGCGGCGGAATGGACCATTACAGGGCAGTCTGCAAGAATGCAGCAGACCGAGACAACAGGAGAGAAGGAGAGGCTCGCGACACAGCCCACCCGCCGGGAGAGGAGAAGAAGAGCAGATGGGACCCCGGAGGGAAGACAGACCCCGGAGGAGCTCATATGCCAGGGATGACCGGAAGCCAACCGACGGCTCTAGACGATCTCAAAGGAGGAGATTCGTCCGATACATCGAAATGAGATCCCCATCAGGCAGCAAATCCCAGTCATCAGAGGACGACCAACGAAAAAGAGGGTATGTCTGGGCACTCAACAATGCCACCGCCACCCAACATAGTCCAACGCTCACACTACAAGTCAACAACACACCCCTTGAGTTTCTCATTGATACAGGGGCGACAGTTAACATAATAAGTGAACAAGCGTACGACTCAGTCATCAACCCACCAAAAATCCGAAAGGCAACAGTGGACATATATCCATTTGGAACCACAACCCCACTACCCTGCAAAGGGACAATTTCTGCATGGTGCGTGCACAAATCACACGCGGCAAAGATTCCACTGCATATTCTGAAGACAGAAACCAACAGCGGATGCATCCTCAGCTTTAAGACCGCTGTTGAGATGGGCTTGGTGCACATATTGTACCAACTTATGGCTCACAAATACTTCGCCAGACCGGACGCAATAGAACAAACCTTTCCAAAGCTGTTCAAGGGTCTGGGAAAACTTAAACACAGGAAGGTACAGCTGCACATAAACCCGGACATACCGCCCGTTGCTCAACACTATCGCGGGATACCAGTGAACATACAACACCAAGTCGAAGAAGAACTAGACAAGCTCATCGTCATCGAACCTGTCTCGGGGCCCACCCCATGGGTATCCCCTATTGTCCCCGTCCCTAAAAAGTCACCCGACGGGTCAATACGCCTGTGCGTAGACATGAGGAGAGCCAATGCCGCAATCGAAAGGGAGAGACATCAGGCACCCAGGATCACTGATATGATCCACCTCCTCCACGGGGTGCAAGTTTTCTCTAAATTGGACCTCACAAAAGGCTATCACCAAATTGAGATCGCACCCGAATCCAGGTACATCACAACGTTCGTCACACACCTGGGTCTATTCCAATATAAAAGGCTCATCTTCGGGATATCCTCCGCAGCTGAAATTTTTCAAGAGGAAATACACCGAGTCATCAGGCACGTGCCAAATTGCCTGAACTATTCAGATGATGTCCTGGTATTTGGAAAGACTAAGGAAGAGCATGACACAGATCTCCACAGAGTGTGCGAAGCGTTACAAGCGGCTGGATTAACCCTGAACAAGTCAAAATGCGAGTTTGGGAAAGGCTCATTACGGTTCTTCGGCCACATTATCTCCAGCAAAGGAATGCGACCGGACCCGGATAAAGTGGCAGCACTCAACTCAGCCACACCCCCAACAACCACGACGGAACTCTGATCTTTCCTAGGGCTGGCCAGCTACTGTTCCAGGTACCTAAAGGACTATGCAACAATCAGCAACCCTTTGCGTCTACTAACGCGTAAAGACCAACCTTACATGTGGTCCACAGACCGCCAGAGGGCATTTGAGGTGATACGTGACACCATCACAAAAGCGGAGGACATGGCCTACTTCAATGCCAAACGACACACTGAAGTAATCGTGGATGCCTGCCCCGTCGGCCTGGGCACCATACTAACGCAAGTTGATCCGCATGAACCCACAAACCTATACATTGTGGCGTATGCCAGTAGGAGCCTAACCCCCACAGAACAAGCATACTCCCAGGCCGAAAAGGAAAGCCTGGCGGTGGTATGGGCATGCAAGTACTTCCACCTGTTTTTATACAGCAAGGAGTTCACCATCATAACGGATCACCAGGCCTTACTCACAATTTACGGAGACCCCCAATCAAGAATGCCACAGAGGATAGCTCGATGGGGTCTGCGTCTGCAGGACTACAAATTCGTCATTAAGCACCGCCCGGGTAAAGAAGACAACCCAGCTGACTATCTGCCTCGACACCCAAACGGCCCTGCCAACCCTCAACCCTCCATCGCTGATGAATACCTCAACTATGTCGTCCACCACCTGCAACCCTTGGCCGTGGGGTGGACGGACATAATCACACACTCGGAGCAGGACCCGGCAATAGGAATCGTACGTCACTGCATGCAAGAAGACAGAAGAGCGCACATGTGTCAACAAGCGAGACAGGAACCGGAGGAGGTTCAAGAAGACATCAGACACATAGACCTGGTCCGAGACAAACTCTCCATAGTCGACGATCATGTAATACTAAAAGGGTGCAAAGTACTCCTCCCGAAATCGCTACGCACCAGAACGATCCAAGTAGCACATGAAAGCCATCGAGGAGTGGTCGCCACCAAGCGACTACTAAGGCAAAAGGTGTGGTTCCCCAGGCCGGACGCAATGGTAGAAGAGATGATAGGCAAATGCACAACATGTGCGCAAGTAGCACCACCCCCACACCCAACCCCACTTCACATGTCACCACTACCGGGACATGTGTGGGAGGAACTTGCGGTGGACTTCTTTGGACCCCTGAGAGATGGCACGTACGTGTTGGTGTTAATAGACGAGCACTTAAGGTTCCCAGAGGCACAAATCATTGACAGCACTACAGCCTCCAGCGTCATCCCAGCACTGGTCTGCATGCTGTCTACACACGGAATACCCCGGGTCATAAAGTCTGACAATGGAACACCATTCATGAGGAGGGACTTGGAGAACTTTTCGAAATACATGGGGTTCCAGCACCGAAGAATAACACCCCGATGGCCACAAGCAAATGGCATGGTCAAGAGGTTCATGGCCAACATCAAAAAAACATTACAAATAGCGGCCATACTCAACAAACCTTTCGAACAAGCACTCTATCAGTTCCTCAGGGACTATCGACACACACCTCACAGCACGACGGGCATATGCCCAGTCGACCTGATGTTCCGAAGACCGATTCAGATGCGACTGCCGGAAGACACACACTCGGCAGAGGCAACGCCACTCGAACAGGAGGCCAGAGACAAAGATGACACAGCGAAGGCCAAATGAAAGAGACCACGGACCACAAAAGGAAAGCACAGGAGTCAAACATTGAACCCAGAGATCAAGTGTGGTTACGGCAACCCAAACAAAGAAAGGAGGACGCCACGTTCGCACAAGAACCGTTGATTGTCACACAAAGAAAAGGGACGATGATCACGGCCCAGAGAACCAACCAATCCTCCATCACGCGAAATGTATAGTACTTCAAGCCCAGGAGGAGCCACATGGAGAACGTGCAGGACAGAGCTGGGTACAGTGACAATGACCTAAGTATAGACACCCCCTACCGAGGAGAGTGTGAGGCATCGGAAAGCAAGGGCAATCTGAAGTCACATGATAGAGAGGACACCGTGTGTCCGCGGTCGTCCCCAGAGGAGCCACATAAAACCCCACCAACTCATAGAAGAGATGGAGTGAAGAGTGGCAAGTGTCTTGCTTGTTAAAAAGGAGCGAGATGTCAGGTCGTCCCTCAGGGCATACAGCCCGCCCACATCATTGTGTGGGTGGACCACTGTTGCGGTCCTATTTCCCCAGTGAGGGAAAGTGACGTTGGGCTAGGGTGGGGGCCGGGAGTGAGTGCGACAGTTCCTGCCGTGTTAAATAAAGAGCAGTTGAACCAACGCCTGGCTCCCGTGTGATATGTTCCTCCGTCGGTTTGAGGGCCCGCCAAAACCCCACAACTGTGATAATGTCCTTTTAAAGTATATTGTCGTGTATTTTGGTGTTATTTCTAATTTACTGAAGTGGGAAATTGTTGTGGTGGTTATACTTAGAGTATTGATCGTGATTACAAACTGGGAAATTGCAGCAGCATGGGTCCCATGCAGTTTAGCAACAATAGCACCTGCCACTGTCACTGCAGCAATTCTTCCCTACCACACAGTGAATGTGAATCGGTAATGTCTTGCTGGTGTGGTGAGTGTGGAAACAGGCATCAGTGGCGTGTCCAGGGAGTGGCCTGGGATGGCACGTGCTACCCCTGGAATCTGATTGGCCACCCCAGGTGCCACCCCATCATCCTAAACTATGATCATTATGAGTGTCTGCACTCGTACTTCATGCCACCCCTGCATAAGTCAGAGCCACACTTGGGCCACCTCAGTCAAAAGAGTGTGGACACGCCACTGGCAGGCATTCACACGCCATGTCCCGCAGCTAATCCCTCTGAAACAAATTGGAGCCTGCTGAAGGTTTAGGGGGAAGGGGACACAAGATGGGATTACAAAAAGTAAATACAGATCCGATCAAAGCAATATTTACTTAATTTACTTTCATTTTTGCTCTGCTGCCCCTGCCATCTCTACACCACAGGTTGCAAGGGCAGCTCCAGGGGTCATTAGGGAGTTCTAAGGGGCCACAGCTGCTATTGTGGGCAGACAGTAACTTCTCCTTGCCTACTTGGCACAGCGTTCATTTTATTTTCCACTGTGAATAGCTGGGTTTATTTTGCCAGACAGATGTGTAGAGGGCGCCACCAGTATCCATTCCACAGCCACCGCTGTGTCCTCAAGGTTATCTGCATCATTGTGGGGCATCTCCAGTGAAGCCATCACTGTTATTCCCTCTCTGGCTGATTTCTTTGGGATTGCAGATACTGCTCTATCTCCTCTTCTCCCAGCAAGAGTGCCACCTCTTGGTGGATGCAGAGAAATGTTCCCATCCACCTGCACTCTTTTGTTTTCCCGACATACACGCCTAGAAGGTGAGTAGTCACCTTCCACTCCACAATACATATTGCATTGAAGCAGAAAGCCAGGCTGCTCGAAGCATACAGTTCTATGTTCATGCATCCCCAGTTTGTTTTGATGAAAAAAAGTATCAGATGTTTTCTTTGTGGGGTAGGGGGAGTCACCCGCAATCCCCCTCCCCTATTATTCACTCCTTATACACCACCGCACCCCTTATATGCCCCCCCCATATTGTTCAATGATTATTTTCAGCAAAACATTTTTGGCAAATAATGTCACAAAAAAAATAACAGGTGTGTCTCACCCACACTGAACAACATATTTACTAAGCCTCTATTCGATGATCTGGACCACCTGGGTGTCACATACACTAACTATGCTGATGACACTCAGATCCTTACACCGCTTTGCAGGGATTATAATAAGGATATGGCCTTAGTAAATAAAACATATCTCATCATTCAGGCATGGATGGCTGGCCATGGCCCATGCCTGAATGATGACAAAACTAAGCTCCTCCTCCTAGGAACTACATCTAACCTCAACAGACTCGGCCCTAAATACTCATCATTTAACATTGATGGCAACATCATTAAAGTTGCAAAAGAGGTAAAAACCTTAGGTTTCTACCTGGACTCCGCCCTTACTTTTGCTAAACAGGTCCATGCCATGGCTCGGCCACAGCATATACTTGTAAGTTGATCGGAGTGGTAAACCTTTTCTATCTAAAGACAGCTGTACTACACTTGCCGGAGCCTTCATTTTGTCCAAGTTGGGCTATTGTAACGCCCTCTACTTGGGTGCTAGTAAGCACATTACTAATAAGATTCAAATCCTCCAGAACAATGCCTTGAGAACGGCTCTGGACATGGCCAGAAGAGAACATATCTCTGAAGTAAGGCAACACAATAAATGGCTAACCATCAGTGACAAAATTCGGCTAAAAACCGTGTCGCTAATCCATAAATGCCTCAACAATGTTGCCCCTCGTTGCATTGTGGAGAGAATCAATAGAAAAAAGATTAATCGTCCCACCAGAACTGCCAACTCTAACTGATTAATTATACCTAGATTCAAATTCACAAACGTAGGAGGAGGCAGCTTCCCTGTCAAAGCAGCACAATTATGGAACTCCCTTCCCCACACCTTGAGGGCGGATCAAACATTTCTGAAATTCAGATACAATACTCTCAAATGGCTCAGAGAAATCGACCACTAACCATTTCAGTACTTACACCTCACATTCTCAAAGCTCAGCACTACTGTATAGATCTGACTGTTTATAATGATTGCAAATTGTAAATTATCCAACATATTGTATCTTCTCACTGTAAATTTGTAAATTACTGCCAGTTCACTCTTATATGTACCGAACGATTGAACGTCTGCATATGTCTACTGTAAATTTTGCAATGTATCAATGACAACTACTATCGATCCCTAATTGTTCTGTATGAGGGATCGTTGTACACCCGTGGCGTGCATTACAAATAAATAAACAAACAACTAATAAACGGGCGATGAATGAACGTTGTACCATGGAGCAAAGGGTCTAGGTCACCATAATCATAGCTGATTATTTTCACTGCAGCCTATTAAGTGCTTTCCTGCCTGCTCTTTTACCTACATGTATTTGTAACCCTTTTTTCATATGACTAACGGTGTTCAGCAATATATCATGACAGACTACATGCACATTCACGCAGGGCACACGTCTGTTATAGCCCGTGCACAGCCTCCACGTGCTGCCACCTGGATGCAGTGCATTGCTTCACTGCAATGTGGGAAGCATTGGAGACCCTTTCCAGCAACACCCGGGTGTTCTCACAGCACTGTGCGCTGGCATGCTCACCATCCTCACACATGCCTGTGTAGGGCCGCTCACCACTGCTGTGGTAGCATCTCCATCTTTGTCATGTATGGAAGACTGTGAGGCTGTCAAGAGTTTGCTGAGTGCAATAAATTGCATTGGAACTGTGTATGCTATGTGTGTCCTCGAAGGTGGTGCCTTAATCGAAATGTGCTCTGTTTTGATAGTTATTTGTAGAATAAGGCAGTCCCATCACAATCAAGTGTGGGGTGTTTCCCAATCTATGCAAGCCACCTCCTATCCTGGTGACTCAACTCCTTCTTTCATTAATATGTCAATACCACAAGCCGTGTGGCCCTTTGCGCTATCCCTTATTAATGACATTTTCATGCTTGCCAATTTTCATTAATCAGTGAAAGGTGGCTAAGTGTTAACCAATATTGAAGAAGCCTTCAGTGAACACTGGAGTCCTGGATAGGTAAAGTTCTAATATGGAGATGCCATTTAAAGCACTTTCCTGGAGGGGTGTGCATCAAATCAACTTTCTCACCATCCTTTTTCACATAATCTGTTTTGCATCAATCAGTCTGGGTTCCAACCTTGTTGTGGCAATCAGATGACTTGCATTGAGGTGGTGGGCATTGTCGTGTGTGCTGGGTAAAGGATATAGCTGCCTGCTGATGCTCCTAGATCTTTTGGCCGCGTTTGAACACTGTCCGTTGAAGGGGACTCATTGTTTTTCTGTCCACATCACTCATGGTTGACTGGCCATGTCCTTGATTGGTTCACCCCTTTTTTTCTTATAAGTACTAAGTAGGAACTGATGGGGTTCTGCACATCAGTACCGCTTCCCGTGCCGTGCAGCTTTCCTGAGGGTTCGGTTTTGTTCCCTATGCTTTATAGCATCTACATAGAGATGTTGGGAGTACAGCTGGCTGTGCCTGGTGTCTCCATCCAATAGTGCATAGTTGATCATCAGTTACTTTTTTAGGTGTCATACTTCACAGGCCTTCTTTGATCATCACTGACTGGTTGTTTCAGCACTCTTTAAAACTCAACCCAACTGAAAAGGGGTTTCTACTTTTACCGTATACTCCAGGGCAGGCGGTCTTCCCTAATAGCGAAGCAAATCTCGTATGCTACTGTCTGGAAGGGGTCACCACCTAGATGCCTATCCTAAAGAAGACTCTTATTTTTTGTTTTGTTTTACTTACAATACATAACTAGTCATAAAGTCAGACTTGATCAATTCATCCTGTAAATGTATTTTGTGTACACTTTAGTATAATCAACCTGTGTAGCCTTTTCATCTTTCCTTGAGGAATATATTGATTGTGTGTGATAACCAAAGTTGAAATGCATACTGATAAGCTTGTGTGCCACGATGGTGCAGAAAATAGCTCACTGTGCTAGGCACCTGTTGCAGAGTTTTGCGTTCATATGCCAGATCACTATTCCTAATGGCTGCAAAGCAGGTGTAGCATTTCCTGTCTCTGACATTGCTGTGCTACAAAGCAAAATACCTGCATGAGAAAGCTCCATTTATCAAAATTAGCATAGCTTCAGTATGGTACAGGTCTAGAACTCAATACCTTCAAAATGCGGTGGAAAAAAGGGGCACCCTCACCCAAGGAAGAGAATAAGGCATTAGTTGGGAGTGATGATTTGGTAGGCAAATTTGAGACAATGGCGCCAAAGTGGTGAATGGAACAGCCCATCTCTGCCAGCTGTCGCTATTGTGATTGAGGGCAGATTATTTAACCTCACTGTGTAATCTGTGCTGTCTTGAGTGAAAAGATTTGCCTGTGACATTCTGGTTTAACAGTTTAGCCCATTAACTGCTCTTTCTTTTCTTGTAGCCCATTTGAATGGATGGGATCCTGGAGAGGATGCATTTGACCAAATGCCACTGGCCTCTGGGAACTTTATTTGACACAAAACACGGTTGGCTTTTTCTTCAATTGCAGGTGTCCTTCTTATCAGGGGTATTTCTAGGTCTGGAAAAGATCCGTGGCTATGCTAATTTTGGGACTGTCGGGACTGGTGGCTAGTTAGCAATTTTGGTTGTAACCCCTCAGCTTCAATCCGGGGCTACAACCAAAGCCCCCCCACACCTCAGAAGCGCCTCTGCATCTTATTATAAATATGCCATGATCGTATAGTGGGTAGTACTCTGCATTGTGATTATAAATGTGTGTAAGCCTGTGTCAAACACTGACTCATAGATATTCCTTCCTTGCAACCTCGTACGTGTATCATCGATCCATGCCACGTGCATCTTCCTTGTTGCTTCCAATATGTCTCATGTAGCCAGATATGATTGGTGGAATTTGGGCCCCAATCATTGTTAGTGGGGCCCAGATCAATTTTTTTAAATAGTATGTTGGAAGCTGCTGTGGTTCAATGGGCAAGCCTTTTCCTGTGCATGTATAGTTGTTATAATGTCATAATGCTCCCATACGACCAAGCACCCTTGCTCATGCTCTGGACTGCTGACCCCAGCATGCCAGACTGAGCGCTGCAGAATACAGCTTGCTTGGTTTGTGCTTAATTTGTCCAGCAACTTGTGGGTCACAGCACAGTTCACTTCAAGGGGGTCCCCGTGCATGCTTTAATCCATGGGCGTAATTGTAGGGGGACAAGGGTGTTTGTCCCCCCCAACTTTGTGGCACACCATTTTGTCCTCCTCATTTGGCTGGGGCTCCTTTCCTTTAGATGTCATTCCTCCCACCCACCCCACATTTTCAGCAAAGTTACTCCACTGCTTCAGCGTCGGGCTGGGCCATAAAATTGTCTCAGGCACTAATGAAAACGTGGCAAATGGCTATTCATTTCTTTTGTGACACTGTTTGCACAGTAACCAAGGGGGAGTGTTTTGATTAAGTGTGATGCAAATTGTGCATTTTAAAGAATATTTATTCAGCACTACTTGTCAAAACTACTAGCCGCAGAGTGAATTAACTCATGAAACTGGCCCAAAATTGGTCCAAAAAAAGTGCCCCACTTTGACAAAGGAAAATGGCCCACACCAGCATTTTATGTTTTTGGTTCAGCCATGGGCCTAACGCCATATAGGTAAGTCCGAGCCGGGCCCCTATATCCTTTAATAGCGCACTGCACCTGCTACCTCTTGAAGTGAGGGTTGAGTCTAATTATATATGTTGTGAACTGTGGAGACAACAGCTATTACAAAATCTATTACAGCAAAGAGCTATGGAAGATACATTAAGAAAGCACTCAGCTGGGAAACCCCATCAGGAATCCCAAACTAAGTAGAACAAAAGAAACCTAAGCAGTGTCCTAACTCGTCGCCAAGAGAAACACGTCCAACGTGTCTTTCCTTGATCCTCGCTCCACAATCAGAGACAGCCTTCTCATTAACCTTTTAACTTATGTGGTTCTAAATATCAGCCTCAGGTCACTCGGCCTCCAGTTTCACAGACCAAGCCAGCCAATTATAACCCCAAAGAGTTTTGCTCCCTTTGAGATAAATGGGGACCTATGGAGTTTGGGGACCTTCTTGTCACTCAATGTTATGTTATTTAATGTTATGTTATGTTAATGCATCGGGCACCACCTTGATGATCTGAAAGTACCCAGGCTTGACCAGAAAGTGTGTATCCTGCCCCCACCAGGGGTATCCAGACCTTAGAATGGGGGAGTAATGAAAATGGTATACAAAGCATTCACAATAACCATGTGACTCAAGCTCTGCAAGTAATTTCAGAAAGGGGGGGGTCACTGTGTTTTAGTCATTAAAGCCAGGACCAGCCCGAGGCATGTGCAGTGTGTGCAATGGCACAGGGCCTTGATCTCAGGGGGGCCCCCCGCAGGCCCCAGTGCCTGTTTTAACAATCGCAGGTCACATTATTTTAAAGAGGGGTTGTGCTGCTTTCTTGGACGATTTACGCCTTTTCCAAGCGAGGCCACGGTGTCACCTCCCTAGTCATTGTGATGCTCTTAAGACAAATACCCCCTCCCAGCGGCCCATCAGACGCTGCACGCCCCATAATTATTTCTAATCACTTTCTTTACTCTAGCCTAGCTTTTAAACCAGCAGTGATTTACACATCATGGCTCATTTAAGAGATGATTGTTCTGGGCAAGGCGTTTCCCTGTTAAGAAATGGAAAGGGTCATTTGTATTCTAAATGCACACACAAAGTGCTAGTTAGCTGCCTACATTTACACCCTCCTCCAGGCCACTTAAAAAATATCTCACAGAGCAGTTTTAAACTAACTACATTATTTTCAGATGTTCATATTTAACACACCAAATTATTTTTGGTAGAATGTCATATTTTCATCACACCATATAAAAAGCCTGTATTTGTCAAACATTGAAACACAAACAGGTCACCTTTTCTCACAATAGTCGTCTTGAAAGTACATTTTCAAAATTCAAATGCCATGCTTTGCCCTCTGCTGAATTGTATTCTGGTATTTGCAGTCTCCTATTCAAGAAGTGGAGAATAATGCAGCAATTGAACATTGTTTGCCTAAGATGTTTCTATAATGATGTATATATTTGTGTGACTACCTTGCTATAATTCTGCATACTTTTTAAGTCATATATATCAAAACAGAGCACTGTTCAAAGCCAAACATGGGGGCAAGGGCAAAGGATGAGCAGGCAAGCAAGTCATTTATTTATGGCCAGAATGTCAGAGGTTGCAATCCTGGAGATGTTCTTTTTGCCTCATTGTGGCCATGTGTTGTTTTTTAGGGCATAAATAGAGGATACATATGGGTGGGCACACATTTTCAGAGGGTGGGCTCTACGCAGCTTGGGTATTATTGAGTCCGGCCAACTTGCTCAAGTGTTCGCCTACAATTTCACCCAGGTTGTCCAAGTGCATATGCTTACCCACAGAACCACATAAAAGTGTCATGAAAACACATGTCTCTTACTGGATTTTGTTTTCCTGGGAACATTTCACTATAGATTGTTGGGATTAAAAGATGGACACCTTTTATCTCCCCTTTCAGCTCATGTTTCTGGTGTTGATTAATGTTTTTTAAATGGCAATGCTCTTTTGTCTGGTGCACTTTCTTCTAAGGGGAAAGGTCAATTGAATCAAACTTGTACATTATCACTTTAAGACATGTACACTTACTGTGCATATATTTATAGGTGCCAGCTTTTGATTTTTGCTATGGTGCCTGAGGTTCCCACACTTAGTGATGCGCGGGAGCCGTACCCATCCAATAGTGGAAACATCACATTGTACAACATGTTTTGCTGCAGGAATATAAAAAAAGCCATATGATTTACAGGAAGATGTAAAAATAACATCTCAGCAACAGTCACCTAACCTGCACAGTTGTCATTGCGTCATTCTATTGTGGGAACCCCTGCTTCCCCTTTCAATTCCTGCACCCCCCAAACAGTTGTGGCCTGCTCGCCCCCTCCAATGAAGGCTCAGTGGGTACATTGATGAGGCTCCCTTCTCATTTTGTCTAATACTACAAAATAAAGCTTCACTCCTGATATTGCCACATAGGTAAAGGTTAACAGTGACAAATCATATACTGGACATCACATTGTATTTGTCTCCTGCCTTACTAATTGCAACGTGTTTTTAATGTAACTGCCCATGACATTTTGTATATTAAAGACTCATTATGTGAAATAATTGTCTGTAATATCAATGGTCACGATTTATGCAAATAAGGGGGCCCCACACATTTTATGCCGCCCGGGGCCCCACACATCCTAGGGCCAGCCCTGATTAAAGCATCCTAGTTGTCAACTTTTTTTTATATTTTTTTTATTTTTTAATGCAGCCATTTATTTGCAATTTGCAAGTGCTCTCCTCGTTCCTTCTTTCAGTAAAGGGAACTGCCTGACCTGCAACAGATAATTCCCACGTGTCATTACGTTCCGGTTAGAATGGTCGTGTGAACGTAGCTTTCACAGAAAAAAGAAAAAAAAACGTGCCAGTGCATGAAAGAGACGCAAACAAGTTTTACCGGAGTCGTCGTCCTCGCGTGGTTTCGCATGTGGGCGTGCCACGCCTGCCCTGCATTCTATCACAATGCATTTTTGAGATTTCTGCTCTGAAAAGGGCTCATCTGCGTTGCCAGGGCGTCTATCTCTGTATCTTCCTCGAGGCAGGGGCACACTCGCTGCAGGCTCCTTTTCAGAGGCTGCACTGGCAATCACTTTAATTAAAATCTGCTATTTTCACCGCGCCTCATCATGACTTATAGTGCTACTCGTTTTCTTCATAATTACATCCGTACTTTCCTGTTGCCCTCTGTCTCTCCACCGGGTTCCGAAAAGGTAGGCATCCCTCCAAGGATTTGGCATCTGATATTCATTTAAATATAATTAGACATCGGCATTTCGCATTTTGTCTAGTCTTGCTGTAGACAAAAACAAGTAAATTGAAGATTCAGGAGCAAATGCTATTGAGCTGCTCTGTGGTGCTGTGTGTTTTCAATGCATGTTCCAGGTCATGGGGATAGGAAGGGGTGGAAAGGGTCCAGCTATTATTTGGTTGGAAGGAGGGGAGCTAGTTCACATGACCCCTGATGCTCCGACCAAACCATTCTGCTTGCCTTTCATTCACCCTCCCTTTTCATTTTTTTTTTACAGCCCCACTGGCTTGCATTTCTTGCTATTGTTAGGCCAGTGCATGGGGCGCGAGTACACCGGCCTCATATTCTTGTCACCAGCCAATCGCTGCTTAGTTTTCACCCTGCTTTTCCCACTTCACCTACCCACTCATGTTCCATATTCACTCTTAGTTCCCAGAGCATCTTGTGCCGATCTTCTGAAGTGAAGGACAGATAGAGACAAGAGATTCGAGTCTCTGCTGGGGCCTCAAATGCCTTGGTTCTAGGTAGCTGGCATGTCTTACCTTGCTTGAAAATGTTCCTCCCGCATCTAACATCCACACTCTTTAAACTCACACAACCGCATTCACATTACACTCATCACCACAACCCTTTCACCTTCAAAACAATTGAGCAATCCCAAACTAATGAATGCTCACTTAGCAGTCCTGCATGTGAAAGTTATTGCTGACCTCAACCATACGCACTGCATTGTTCAACGATACGCACTGTATTGATGTTCTCTTCGTCACAGAGCCCCGCCTCTCCACATAACCCACACGCACCCTCAACATTCTCATCCCGTAGGCAGCACCAAGGATGACTCAAAGTCATTCACAAGGCCTCTTGGAACAGCACCCACCAGGAGCTCTCATCATTCAACTCCTTTGAAGTCCTCGTGCAGCAATGACAAATCAACCACAAGCAGACAACCACCATGCATCTGATCTACAGACCACACAAGACAAGAAAGGACTCCTGTGACAAGATCACAGACCACACCACAACACCCACCACCACCCATTCCAACAAAATGTTCCACAGGTACCTCAATCTTCCAGGAATACAAGCAATCAAGAAACAGCAGGTCAACGACCACAAACACACGGGCAATATACGCAACCTATTTGTTACCTCATCCTTCAAGGGTTTGCCATGTATACCTTTGGACCGGTCGGATCAAAACACCACTGTGATGGAATGACAACTTCTAGCAGGAGTATAGTGATGGGTAACCTATAAACCTTGCTTGCTCAGACCCACACTTCTACTAAACCAGCAGTGATTGCAATCATAAAGGTGGAACAGGCACAGTGAAATAGGTATACCTCCTTCACCACCTGTGGTAATGTGTCGCAAGGGCCGGCTATACTCTTCAAGAGGGATGTGAGCTAGCTAACAAGCAGTTTAACAAACAATAGTACTGAGGGACCAAAATAAAAGAACACACAACAAAACCTTGTAAAAAATAGAAGAGTTTAATTAAAAAAACAAACCTAGTCATCTAATCATAAACAGTAAAACCCATCCCTATAAAAATTAAATGCAGAATATATCGACTTTACACTCTGGTTCTAAAGACAGGGGTCACAGGGAATCATTTCAGAATCTATATCAAGTTAAATGTAGGTCTCTTTTGAAAAGGTAGGGGACGGGGTCTCACTATTTACTAGGACCCATTAAGACAGGCCAGGAAAGAACCACTTACATTACCGTATAGGCTTATCCTTATGGATCAACAGTATTAAGCTAGGCTTTTAGGCACTTTACAATGGGTTGAGCTTGCGTCGAGATGTTACGAGTCAGTTCTTCCCAATGGATTGCAGACGCTGAGACGGCTGAGTCAACTCGAGACCGTCCATCGATGTGGTGCTGTCTTGCATCAGTGATAGTCTCCTATAAGGTGAAGAACAGGTGAGCGATGGTCGAGTCAGTGACTCAAATCCATCTAGTTGACTCGATGAGGTCCAATAATGAGATGCTGCTCTTTATGGAAATCAGCTATGAGTGTAAAAGGCAGATCTAGGTTTTTGCAGATGCTCAAAAAGCGACTTGAAGCTGTTGAATCAGCTTCAAAATGGATTGACGTGGGCAAACAGTGCCCAGAGTAGGTTCTTATTTTCTAGTTGCAGAGGGCCACATCCTGGGACTTTCAGAGCCAAGTGGATAATCCTTCTGCACTTCCCAGCCAGAGAGCACATACAGGGGCTGTTTCCTCTAGTGAGCAAGTTTCTAGGTATCAGCTATCTCAGCTTGCAGTAGGCCTTGTGAAGCTAGCAGATCACCTTGAATGTTCCACTGGATGGTTGCGGGAAGCCCCCACACACCTTCTTGGAACCTTTATTTTCACCACTGTGAAAGAGAACTTTGAAGCAAGCTGTATACCTAATAAAGTGTGGTCTCACCCACGTAAATAGGCAATCTATCACACCAGACAGTTCAGTTTCTTGCCTTCTGTAACATGGATATACATCATGGCTTTTGTGTTCAAAGCCTTGTGCCTTGTCGTTCCAGTATTAGATGAGTGCTTTGTCTGAAGGAAGCATGTAGGGGACACAAGGAGAATTGGGAATGATGGGACCCTTATGTGGACTGGTGCTACTCTTCTGAGTACTGTTACTCCACCCTCACTCTTGTCTGTACTGCATCAAAGAGTCTCTATTAATTACCACAGTGGTGTGAGCCTTCGATTGTCCTGACAGGGATTGCAGTTGAAGCAGGTGAGTTCCTGTCCTCTGGAGAAGGTGACAAGCCGTCCCAGAGACATCAAAAGGGGAGTTTCCTGGGATGGGCCGAAATAGTTGTTTTGTGTGAAACACAGTACTTCCAGGGCATCGCCTAGTATTGAAATCTTGATGGTGTGATCACTGATAGAGGGGGATCAAAACGGTGTAGATCCTTATCTTATTTAACTAAAAACATTCATTTAAGTAACTCCCCTTGGCAGAACACCACAGGTGATTTTTGTTAAAATTCGAAATTAACACAGTTCATTAGCAGTGTGTGCTGAAAACTATAGACTTTCATTTAATTGGGTAAATCTCTTGGTCCAGCTTCTCCAACACAGACCTTTAAGTGGAGCGGGGTCTGAAATCCAAAATTCTGAAATCATCCCAATTTTGTACTGTCGAACTTCCCCAACACAGGCCTTTAAGTGGAGGGGGTTCTCAAAGCCAACATTCTCAAATATTCACAATGTTTAATGTCCAACTTCCCCACCTCAGACCTTTCAGTGAGGGGGGTCTGAAAACAAAGCTGCTACATCATCCTGTGTTTATTTTAAACCAGAAGTGTGGGTGAAATCATAATTATCATATTCATTTGTACCAATCTATTAACCAAACTGCTAGCCTTTTAAGTGTGCAGGAACATCGGAATTGCACAGCTTTACATATGTAAATTGATTTTTTTCATTGGCCAATTTGATTATTTCTTGAAGTGAAATCTGTATAAGGTAAAGTATTGTGATTCGTGTTTTTCGCAACCAACTTGCGTGACTTATTTGTCTAACAAGAAGTTTAATTGTGAGCCACAAAGAAGGTGGCGTGTATCATTTTAGTGTGATATTTATTACCTATCTTCCAAATAAATACAAACATTGTTCCTGTACGCCGGCCTGGTTCTTGGCTCACTGTAGGGACAGGGGCGAAGATGTGTGTGACTCTATATGAGTCTTCAGTAACCAGGGCTAAAAACATAAGTGAATATTGCAGGGCTCCTTGATTGGGGGTGGGAAGGAGCTCCTCAGGTTAAGGATGGTCTCTGTGGGATGTTTTAACCCACTAGGCTCTGCCGTGCGACATCCGTATGTGCTGATGGTGCAAGAATCCTCAAAATGGCCGCGAAAGTCCTATGCGCGCCAAAACCTATGAAAATTGTGCTTTGAAATATGAAAAGATGGCTGCCAAATCTACATTGCCTGTGGTCAGTGGTGGAAGGAGACCTCACTGCTGAAACCTGTTACTGGGCTGCCTACCAAGGAAAAATGGAACAGAATGAAAGGCAGTGCTTTCTTGAAAGAAACCCAGAAATTGCTCGTAAATCCCTTTTTCTTGGTTCCTGAAAATACAAAATACCGGTCCAAAACACCACAAAACATCCAATGTCCTTGCTAGGTGTTACCCGTCGCTTCATTTAAGGAATCCACATGAACATACAATGTCATGGAAAGTGGAATCTATCATCAAAATATCCACAGTAAAAAGTGTGCTTGCCTGTCAAAATCTGTCAAAATATGGGCACAGTACCAGCGGCCACCTATATGACAGCAGTGATTAGTTTACATCAGAAGCTTAAACTTGTGCAATTGAAATCAAATGTTTGAAATTAAGTGACCTGTTATCAAAAGTAATATAGGTTACAACTATTTCATCTCCATGGTTTAGAGACTGGAATTAGTGTTCTAGCTGCTGTTTTATTTTAAACCAAGAAAAATGTAAGAAATTGACTGTGAATTTAAGCTGAACTCAAAGTCACCAAACCAGTTCCCCCCAGCTTCCCCCAACAAAAGTCATCTCTCCTGCTTCCCACCAAGGCCAGGAACTTACAACTTTGTGTTGATTAAATCAGGGGAGAAGATTTTGGGCTGCTGCTGCAGGGGCACAATGGACCTTCCTTGGCTGAAAGGATATGCAGATTGTAAAGTGTCAAAGTGGCCTCTGCCAGGAGGTAGACGGTGGTGATTGCTCTTGAGCTGGAAGATGGAGATGGAGGCGGGGACATACACTTTTGTTGATTCACAAAGCAAAGAAAGCATATTTTTGAAAAAGACTGATAAAGGACTGTGCGAATTTGTAAAAATTATAGACTTAACAGCATTGTTAATGTGATTTTTTTGTGCACATTTTAAGAGGACCCAGAACTCTGTGCGATGTTCTGGGAAGGCGCATTGAAAATGTTGGTTTTGTAGCAATTGTATTTAGGTCAGAAGAATGAAACTTCATACGATTATGCCCATATACAATGCGCACATATGTACAAAATGTTGGACAAATTAGATATTGTGTCCTGGAAAAAAAGTGCGAAAGTCTGTCAAATCCAGATCCAAGATCCCACGGCAACAGGGCTTGGAAGACTATTTGCTCCACAAAATATGGGATCTATGTATGTTATTGGTTTAAAGATTGTACACATGTAAAGATGTATTGTATCAAAAATAGATTTTATGTGCAAAAGGCAAAGGAGAGAATGTTTTGTCTCATAAACCAAATCATCATGATGACACTCTGTTTTCTCCTCCAATCAAGGGAGAGAGCAGACTTTAGCCAATAGACTACCTAGGGAGTGTGCCTAGGATCATTCAGCTTACCCAGCCCTTTATCAAACGCATAAATAGATACAGCTTTGGACTCCGAAGGACACACACAGATTCACCCACCAATCGATGCTGGCGGAGCACCCTGCCAGAGGACCTGACATCTCCCTTGCTCCAGACTCCAGCAGCTTTGCAAGCAGAAAGGCTCAGAGCATAGCTGAACCACTTTCAGCTGGGCCTAAAATCCAGAACCCATCCCTCAACTTAAATGTTAATGTTAATGTTAAAGCACATTTGTACCGCGCACTATCACCACTGGAGTGGTCACCTGGTGCTCTGGCGGCTCTGAAAGAGGAGGGGGGGTAGAGTTAGTGGGAGGAAGCAGGAAAAGTGCAAGGTAGCAGAGATGTGCTGTTGGCGGCCTCAGCCCGGTGGGTCCATTGGTTGGGTCTGGGATGTTTACGGCTGGGAGTTGTTATGTACTGTTGTGCAAGACCATGTGTGTTTTGTTTTGTTGTTGCAATGTAGTGAAGTTTGTGTGGTTTTTTGTGCTGTAGGCTTTGGTTGTGTTTGGTTTGGAGTTTGAGAGGTGTATGCAGAGAGGGAAAGGTTAGTGGGGTTGGTTAGTTTGTGTCTCTATCCTGAGTTGGGGTGCTCGGCTTGTGCAGTCTCCCCTGATGCGGCTCTGTCCTGATCTTGGTCCAACTGGCATATGAGCTTCCTTACTCCTCTGGCCCCCACCTCTAACATGCTCTCCCATGGCTCCCCTTATCCTCCCTTCATACTCCTGTGGCCAGTGCACCTGCCAATGTCAACCTCTTCGGTAGTGTGGCGATTGTTAATATCTCGACAATTCCACACCACTGTGGTGCCTTGTGGTAACTAAGGGGCGGGTGAAAGTCTTGGTCCGATTGTCTGGGTTAGTTGACTCTGTTTCCGTGGGTGCCGCCTGTGTTCCAGTCTATTCGGTGTCATCCGTCCAGGTGCCGTGGGAGTTACCCTCTCGGGTGGGGAATGTCCTTGTCCTTTCCGGTTTAGTCATCCTTTTTCGGTTTTGGTTTGCAGATTTAATCTTTGGTGTTGAAGAGCCAGGTTTTTAGTGATTTCCTGATTTTTAGGTGATCTTCAGCGTTTCTTATTTCTTTTGGGATGTTGTTCCAGGTTTTTGCGGCTAAGTGGTAGAAGGAGGTGCCTCCAAGTTTTTTCTTAAGGTATGGTTTGAGTTCCAGGTGGATTTCGTTGCTTGATCGGAGGGGTCTCGTTGGTTTGTAGACTGTTATTTTCTTTAGTAGGAATCCTGCTCCCTGTCCGCTGATTGCCCTGTGCATTATGCACATTGTTTTGAAGGTGATGCAATGTTTTACTGGGAGCCAATGTAGTGTTTTTAGGGCCGGAGTGATGTGGTCTCTTCTGGATAGTTTGAGGAGTAGTCTTGCTGCTGCATTTTGGATCCGTTGCAGTTTCTTCAGGAGGTATTCTGGTATTCCGAGGTAGAGGTTAAAGGGGAAACCAAAGAAGCAGACAGGCTGTGCTGTAACTGCTTGCCTGCCAAAGAATTATCTTCATATCCAGAAGGGCAGATTAAAGCCCGTCTGATGCCGTGCTGTGCAGACCAGAGAGCCATTGCAGATCCAGTCCAGTCGTGCTGTGCAGTGTAGACCAGAGTGCCTTGCTGTCCAGTCCTGCCGTGTGATGTCGAGAGCGCCTTGCTGATCGCTGAACCAGACCAGTCCAGTGTGCCCAACAGTTTGTCCCAGAAAGTATCCCTGAGCAGAACCAGAATCCCTGATGGTTCCATTCACAACATTGGTAGTGAGTATCCATAGTATAGGATTGTCACTAGCCTATGTACTTTCCATAGTCATCCCTATCCAAATCAAATTTATCTTGTATCCAGAACTGTATTGTTAGAAATCCTTTTTGTCTTGCCTGAACTCTCTTATCCTATAGTCCTTCTGTAACAATATTGTTAAAATCATCTTTGTGCTGATATATTTCATCTGAAGAAGGCAAGCGTCTCGGCTGGCAGTTGCCTTGATCAAGTGGCTGAGCATTCGTGTAGTTTGTTTCTTCATAGTCCATCCCTAGTGTAAAGAAACCTTGTTTGTATTTTAAAAGCGCATCCTGGTTTTACAATTTTGCCTCTTTCTGAAAAAAAACGACCTCCACAAAAAAATCCATAACTTCTTCATACTTTATGCTAGATACGAAATTTAAGTGTCTATTTGTAGCTAACATCCTACCTTTTCTAAAGAACCCATAACCGCATATCATCTCCTTATAGATATCCCGCAGTTGCGCTTACCGCGCATGGAAAAGTTTGCTGCGAATTATTGATTTGGCCAAAATCTGAAACGTGTAAAATTGCTTTTCATTGCACCCGACCTCAAAATTAAGTTTTCAACTTGCTTATTACTCTCAAATCAATGCTAGAGTCTGTCTGAAACCATACAACGTGGCTCCCATTAGTATTTAAACAATTTCAGTGAATTAAACCATTTTCAGTGTTTTACCTATTCATTCAAATCCAACTTTAAAACCATTTTTGACAAGTTTGCAGTCAGTTCTGTTTCTCTCTTGTGTTTGCTGGGGGGAAATTGGGATTGATATATTTGCTTGAATTCTGCATTCCTGAAACCTGTTCTCTTTCCTTCTATTTCTTCATATTGCATATTGGGGGGATTGAAGGGTGTGCAGGGGGAAATAGTTACCACACTGCTACTTGATTGAACATACCCAAAAGTATTATTTCTATGCTGCATTGTTTTGCTTATCATTACTCCTTCTGATTAAAGAGATTGTTTAGTGTGACATCACCCCATTGGTGATTATTGTATACCCATTAAAAATAGTGTCATGATACTGTGAAATACCTAAATAAATATTTTAACTTTGCAAACCAGCCTGCTTCCCGGTTCATTGTGACTGCGGGGATTCAAAGAGAGGGGTGTGATATAAGTGGTACATCATTCAGAATAAAAGAACTTATAGACACAAATAAATTATTAAGGGTTTCAGTTGTGCATCCCACGCTAGGCATTGACTTAGGTGAAGTGCCGGACTGAAATCACTTACATCTCGTTATAACGCAACAGGTGGAGGAATTACCTCCAGCTAGGCAAAAACACTGGCAGAAATAATCGGTTTTAGTGGCACTGGTATTACGTGTGCTGGTAATACCGGGAAATCCCCCATGGAGTCATTTACAACCGTTGCAGCCACTCGTAATCCAGCAGTAATAGTCTTACCATTTGATGGTATCCTGGCGGAATTACCGGCATGCCACCAGCAAAGTTATAATTATATTTGGAACATCTAGAATTCGTGACACTACATTTTGAAATCTCAAAATATCTTTCAGTAATTTGTTAAACTGTTATATAAGTGTATAAGGAAAGTCTTTTCGATGTGATTCTGGCTGTAAAAGTCTGCAAATGTTGTGTTTGCTTGCTTTGCCTTTCCAATATCCATGTTTTAAATTATCACTTACCGTGTTCATGAAACATCTAATAAGAATTTTTTTGTAAAGTCTTTTGGCGAAGTTTGCACATACTTTTGAATTATGTCGTTAATTGTTGTACAGAACTATTTTTCAGGTTAAACAAATATTAAGGACTTTGGCCCTTAGAGAGTGGAAAACAGTCCCTCAGATGACATGCAAAGTGCTTACGATAATACATTCGATGACGGTACCAGACCAATGCAAGACTGTGTCCGCATATATTTAAAGTCAGATCCTGCTGTCTAAGCTTCACTTCCTGTCTACAGAAGATGCAGGAAATTGGTGCTGTGCTCCCAGTTGCCTTCCTTGGCCAGGGATGCCATGTATCCTATTCGCAGTCATGACCGGTGTGCTTTGCGTGAATTGGTAAACACTGTTCTCAGAGCGTTTTCCAAGGGGATTGCACAATTATAAAACGCTTGTGTGAATCAGGGCCCATGTGTTCGGCAAGAGTCTATGGCCATCATTACGACCTCGGCGGTAGCCATGACGCTATTGGCGGCATGGCTGCTGCCGAAATCGCGGCCGGGTCCGGGTCCACAGAATGTGGAATTACCGGGCCATTCCGAGTTCGGAAGGCCCGGTAATTCCTCTCTCCAAGGACCCAGACCCGGTCTTTCCCCATTCCCATTTCAGCCCACATAGGGCTGAATGGGAATGGGAGAGGGAGCAAACAAAGGGCCATTACGAGTTGGCCCGTTGTTTGCTCCCTCTTCTCCTCGCGGGACCTGGTAAGCACGCCTGGTTTGACCAGGCGTTACTTCCTGGGTCCCGCAAGGGGACCTCGTAATGAGGCGGTATGGGATAAGCGGCGCCGGCACCTTTTACGGCGCCGTTAACCCCGTACCGCCAGGGTCGTAATGAGGCCCTATGTGTACTAAACTATTTTTCATGTAATAATTATTTACGAATGTGTGCTTAAGTATCTATTCATTCCTGTTTTATGGGGCCTCATTTTATTGCCCTCGAAAAAGAAGACGAGCTGAGTCAGCCCCGCTGAGCGATTCGAAATTATGACTTGCAGGCTAGCACAATGTTTGAGGAGAGCTTTTTACTTGTAAGCTATACACCTGGACAATTCATCAACTCAGGCACTGAGAATGGTAGTTACCAAACATGACTAGGTTTTTAGGTCAGAGCCTAGTAAGGTAAATTAACCTGATCACACCAAAAGCATATACAAATCTAAAAAGCAATGCCCAAAATTACTGTGATGCCTTTTTACTACTGTGGCGGAGAAGAGACGCTCACAGGAGAAGAGAAGGTTTCCTGGGGGACTTTCTAAAACACCGGCTGCAATTACTTGATGGGCTTCTGCCCAGGGGCGTATCCAGGGAGCGGCCGACGGTGGAATGCGCTAACCCTGGAAAATGAGTGGCCAGCCCATTTTCCTAAACATTGATCATTGTGTTTGTTTGTCTGTGCGAGCTCGTACTTCATGCATAAGTAAGCGCCCCACTTGAACCCCCCCCCCCTACAGTTCCCCCTCAAAAGAGTCTGGACACGCCACTGCTTCAGCTACAGAAACCAAATCACCCAGTGGTTATGACTTTGTGGTGCCGCCTTCGTCTTGTTCGCCCTGCTGCATGAGACACTCAAATGGGTTGGTGTTGGACAGGTGAAGGAGTTTGTAAGAGTTCACTCGTAAGGGCACTCACATCGTGCGTGTAAAGGTGAATGTCATACTAACTGGAGGCATGTACGACATGCAAGGTGGCCCCATGCATGCATTGCAAACATTGCTAGCAGCAGCGTTTAGGCTGCCTATTGCAGTCTGTGTGCTCACCTGCTGGTGGCAGGACAATGTGACAGATAAGGACAGGAGAGCAAATCCGGATACTATTCGTTTTGCTAGAAGAGATTACCCACTGGGTCAAACCACCATCTATATATCGCATGAACTTGGTGTACTGCATCACTCACACAGATATATTGGAATATGGTGAACATTGGCAACGTGGTGATTAATTGTAGATGGGGGTATTAATAAACATACCTTGCAAATGTACACTATTCTCACTGAATTTGCACTTGACTTAATGGCTCTGCTCATGCACTTATAATATCTATGTCATCTAATCTATTATGATTACATTTGTATTTCTCTCTGTAAGGAAATATATTGTTTTTATTACAAGAAATTACATACAGGGAAAAAGGTTCTCTTTTTTCAAGGATTTTTACATATTGGTAAATGTCACCTTCGCAGCAGAGTTTCTAGATAACACTGAACAAGTTTTACTACAGCAGAGAGTAGTCTGTGCCACGAAATCGCCAGCTCATATTTACACCGTTATTTTCTAACAAAACTTGTCTGGCCAAACACAGGCACTCACCGGTGCCACGCAAAGGTGTACCAAGCACACGAGTCCGTTACCTGCACGGAGGCAGCGACTGACCATGCAGTTGCCACCACTATCTCCAATGGTGGTGAGAGGGTTCAGGTATGACCCAGGACCAGTGTGCAATATTGAGGAGATATTAGGCATACCATGTCAAAAGACCTGCACATGTACTGTCTGCTCAATTGATACCAGTGGCACTGGCAACTGTGGCTAGTGGTAAGCACCTGTTTCTGGCACTGTCCCAAAATGTGGTAAGGGATGGTGCACCGCCTATCTTTCTGCAGGACCCTCTGGACCACATTATGAGGCATGGAGGGACCGATGGTTTTATTACATGCACTCCATTAGCCCAGGGAGCTGCACAGCATATAAGAGGTGGGCAACCTGACGAGTTATTTGGAGCTCTGCCACTCTTCTGCCCTATAGCACGTTGTGAATGAATGAGGCAGTCATGGATGAGTTAGCTTCACCGATGGATTACCACCGGCAAGAGTGGCAGTGGTCTGTGGGAGAGGTGGAGAACTTTAGTAAATGTTCTGTGGTCGAGCTTGAGACCTTTAGTGGGTGGCTGCACCCTGTGAGAGAACCTAAGAACCTTGGTCAGTGGTTGTACTTGCTGAAAGAGCTCGAGAACTTTGGTGGTTGGCTAGGCCCTATGACAAATGAGAAACCTTGACAAGTGGGGTGATCATGGGCAAATGAAGGATTCAAAAACGTTTCTCACACAGCAGTCAAATGCTTCTATAAGACCGAAACTGGTAAGAGCCTCTCATTCACAGCCAATAGGCCATAATGCTACCGCTATCTGTTTCGAAACCACACACAGCGCAAAACAACCCTTCTTCGCTTGTCTGTCTATTTTATATATTGGGTAAAAAATCGTTGTCACCATCTGAGCCGGTGTGTTGGCCATGGGCAGATTTCGTTCCATAGTCCAAATGCCAGTTTTACAACATACAGCACTGCCAGGCATCTCCTGCAGTTGGGGAGAAGGGACCCACAGCACTGAGAACTCTCTGCAGCTGCACACTGGCAGTGCATCTTGATGGTTCTACAGGAACTCATGCGAGTGCAGCTGGCCAGACAGACCACCTTGTAGGCTGTACCCCTGCTGCTCACAAATCTTTCAACTGGTGTAAGTGAAGTACTGACTATTGACACCATTATTTGTTTTCATGACATGCCCGGTGTACTTGACAACATTTGGGGATAGTTGGTGTTCTTCCTGCTGCCTGCATTCTTTCTCCAATTGATGTTGCAAGTGCTGTAGTTAAGCATCCTTGCGCATGTGTATTGTGTCTCCTTCTTGGGATGCTTGCAGGGAGTCTACCTCCGCTGGGGCGGGTATATGAAAAGTGCCCAATTTTACATTGAAAAATGGGTCCACAAAGGAAGGTAGCCGATACTCAATGGTATCTTTAAATGCATTTTAAATCCATCTACGAGTGGATCACCAAACAAGGTTGAAAGCCGGTCCCTCACCCGCTGTGTCAAATCTGCATTATCTGCCAAGTCATGGGCCTTTGCCATGCTGGTTAGGTTGACCTCAAGCATGTACACCAGACAGAAAACCTCACTCACAGAGTTGTTGCGGTAACTAACTCTCTTGGTGGCCTCTTCGAAGGGTCCTAGTGTGGAGCATACATTACACAGTATCTGCTACTCGAAGGGTATTAGAAATGCCCATCTTGAGATTTGCTGTGAGTGTTGGCCTAATTTGTGATAGCATTGCACTGTTCACAAAGCCTGTCCAACATCTGAAAAGTAGCATTTCAAAAATGGCCACTGAGGGTGGAAGGTTGTACAATGGCAGCATATGGCACATATGCAGTTGGGGCAATGCAATTCTGGCATGGTAAGCACGGCTGACATGTGAGCTTATCTTCTGGGCCACAGCAACCACTTCTATCACATGTTCACAATTGTTGATAAAGCGCGTGACGACAAGGTGAAGAATATGTGCAAAGCATGAGACGCGCATTCTCTAAGGCACTGTTCAGTTCAATTGATGTGACCGTTCACACTGTGCCTGTACCTTCTCCACCTTTTTCCAGATGTCAACTCCCCTGTGGCTTCTGCCCTGAAACGCTTCTGTGCACAACATTACCTGTTGCCAAACTGCATACACCTGTTGCCACATTGAATTACTCTGGAACCCCTCTTGGCTGTTAGAGTAAGGATAGGCCACCCGGTGTGATGTGATGGCCACGCAGTGACGATTCAGACACTTGGACACATGCCAAAGTGGAATTTCTGCATAATGGACTGCTGAAGGCCCCTCCTTACTGAAGCCATAGCCTCACTGTACAATTCCTGTACCAGTTTGTTAGAGAACAAAAACGCGGGCTGGGAATTTTCCAGCAGTGATCAGCTTTTCCAATAAGGTGCCAGAAGCCAGGAATGTGCAAAAAATGGTAGAGAAATAGATCTATTGCAAACATTATGTACAGACTAGCATCGCGAAGGTCCTCTCTGTTATGGGACTTGTGATTTTGTTAACTGCTTCAATAACACTGTCCTGACACGCCGGGGGGTCACAGATATGTTCCACTGAGGTGGGGAGAGAGAGAGATCATAGTGCCCCAATCCCAGGCACGGGCACAGTTGCAGTATTTTAGGAGGTGGTTATGTGGACAGGTGGGCGTAAGATGATTCTTTGATGATATGGGGAGGGAGGCCCCTCAGATCTTTTGACTTCTTCAACATGCCTGAACATGGTGCCATAGCATATAGGACGGCCTAGCTGTGGTACCCACGTGTGTGCCTGCCTTCAATCAGCACACTGTTTTCTGGCACACTAGTGTTCTTAAGTTACCAGCTTTGGTAATTGATATGATTCTTGAGCCGTATATGGATACTTCTATCTGCCTCCACCCCCACACCACCTTGCCACCTACTCGCCCCCTGCCCACCTTTATCCCATCGCCCGCTCCCACACCAACCCCACTGCTATGAACCATACCCCCTTCCTTAACCCCCTTTTCTGCCGCCCCACCTTGCACTCCCCCTCCTTGTCATGCCTGCCCTGCTCTTCCTGGCACCCTTTTCTTTACCCATCACCCCCACTTCTCCTCTCCCCGCCAAGGAGCTATACACCACCACTGCTGCAAGGGACCCGTCTGAAGCCTCTCTGTGCTGGGGCCTACCCCAATTGGGCCCCCTCTGCCCCGTGACCTCCTGCATCACCCCCTCCAGCTAGGCTTTGGATGCCCTGCTGATTATGCGCACCGCCTCACGCAATGCCTGAGTATCCACGAAGCCCTCCGACACGACCACACAACCTCCAAGGCCTCCCCAGTAAGGTAACAAAAGAAACTATCACTATTCTCCTTATTCCTGTTATTATTATCATTATTATTTTTTAATTCCCTCTTACTGCCCCCAACTACCACCAGGGCACCCCCACCACCCACGTGCACCCCCTCCCAAACAGGAGCCTGGCTGCCCCTCAGTGAAGCAAGCCTTTCGCTAGCGGTGAAACGCCCCCTGGTGAACCATGGCTACACCGAACTCCCTCCCTGCATATGAGCAACGGTCATCACAGAGCCAAGCAGATGGCCAGATATGCCTCACACTGCTCCAGCAAGCCCCCGGCCCACTCCTCAACTACTACCAGAGCGGTTCCCCACAAAGGGAGGGGGCGCTAGCACCAGCCCACTGCTGCCACCCCGCATGCAGGCACCCAACAAACTCCCATGGGGAAAACAAGGACAAAGTTAAGCCCGCCGCCCGGACATGCACTTGCAACAGAATTGTGATGCCAAAGCAATGTTACCCACCCATGGCACCTATGTTTATTTATTTACATAACCATTCATGTAAATCTATGAATAATGTGTTTCCTTTTTTTATCGCCCCCCGCCCGTTGAACCCGCCAACCTCACCCACCACACAGCCCGACCTGACCTAACTCCCATTGATGCTGTCGAAGCAGGGAAGGAACAGGAGCAGCAAACAAACGCGACCACAGCCAACAACCGCTGCTTGCCCTGCCCTCTTTTATCCCCGGGAAAATGGGCGCTCTACCACCCCTGGGCAGTTTTCAGGACTGTGCAGCACCCAAATTACCCTGGGGAAGTGCATATGCGTACCCCTGCCCCCCACTTGTGTCTCACGCAGGGTATTGAAATAAACAAATACAAACGAGTGCCTGCACGAGAGCTCAGCCCGCTGTGACATTCGAGCATTCCCAGCAGAGCCTAGGTTTCAGTCCCCTGTAGGGGGTAAGCTAAGAAAAAACATGCCCTTTGCCTGCCTTCCAGTAATGAATGCTGCACACTGAGCCTCCCGTGCCTAACCCGGCTTGAAGGAATTCACCAGCCCCCACCCCTCCCCCCCCCCACACAGACACACTCTGGGACGTTACTATTGAATCACTGGCCTGAGGCTCAGCTGACAAGCCAATACACTGCGTTCCATCCCGATTAGGCTGAATCCACCTGCATTCACACATTTTCCCCCTAAATCCAGGGTGGGCACTCTTGTGCTCCCCCATACTGAGAGTCCACTTGTGTCCTGATGGTGACAATATCGGGGACAAGCTTGAGGGTAGCACTTTCTGGGATGTTGTCCTGGCTCACCTTAGGGAGGTCAGGGGGCATATTCCCCATCCAGGGGTGGAATGGAGACACCAGCTGTCTCTTTGGGAGAGAGGTGGGCATCACCTGTCCCGCACACTCAGAGTCCTTGTGTGTTTCTAGGTCGGTAATGGTAGGAATGGGCTGAGGCAAATGCCTCCAGGTGCTCTGTGGATAGGGGTCCCATGCCAGCAGGCATAGGTGTCCTTCATCCTTGACCACCTACCCCAGTTTTGAAGTTTCTCCTTGAGTCTGGATACTTCCTTGTGGTCAAAGCCCTGCCAGGACAGCGTGTCCTTGCAGTGTCTGCCATGAATAAGTCTGAACTGGGCCGACACTCAGTTACTAGAGGCAGGATCCTGAGAACCGGATTCTCATCTTGAGTGGACTTTGATATGATACAATATGATACGATAAGCCATTTATAACGTGCCTGTACACAAGTGTTTCAGAAACTCCACTTGGATCACTGACCGTGCTCTCAGAAGAGAGGCGAAGGAAGAGAGGTCCTGTCCAGGGGCTCGGTAACCCAACTGGATCATACCATAAGCGACCTGTGAGGCCAGTGTAGGAACCTCCAACATGGCTCATCCAGAGGATTCTCTGTCACCATTAGGTTGAAAACCTTTGGGCCAGTTGAAGAGTAAAACTCTCAGGGATGCTGTCCCCTCTCTCCTCAGAGTTTCCACGGTGCAGTTCTCCTGCCCAGAGTCAACATGGTGCACCAAGGTGGAGCATAGCATTCTCACTTAGAGAGTCCTGGGCTGTCTCTAGGTGAGCAACCATGCAGTCTTATTGAGGCAGAAGCCTTGAGGTGCTCTTCGGACAGGGGAACCTTGTCAAAAGGCAGAGATCACCTCATCCAGTCCTGTGTTGTCTCCTTGCCACTGGACACGACGTGAGCAGGGCGCTCGCGCAGGACATGCGCCTCCTACTGATTGCACTACATATCAACAGGCAAGTGCCTCAGGGCTGAATTGTGGGGTGCTAGGGCCAGACCAGGTTCCTCTCTTGTAAGAGTAGGACATTCTGAAGGAACTAGCTACACTCCCTCATGAGTAGGAAACAGGAGATCAAGTGCCAGACATTTGAGGCGTGCACCTGAAGAGTCTTTTCTATTAAGCTGCTTAAGTTCTACTGCACAGACAACTCAGAGGGCCCTTCCTTTACAGAAACTAGGCACATCTGGTCCATCTCTGTGTGCTCTCCATCCGGAGTAAGCAAGACAGAGGACGCTGTTGTGTCTCCCGCTGGAGCCAAAGATGCGGTACACTCTTGGCCACCCCATATTTCTACAGGTTCTCTCTATCTTAGAAGGCACAGGTCATCTCTATCTTATATCCCACTTGGTTTGGGGAGCACACTGTTCACAAATGTAGGGTCCGGCCCCAGAGACCTACACTGATGTGGGGGCCTGTTCTTTACAAACCACTGCCTCTGCCTCTGAGACGTCAACACGTTGCCTAGGATTCACTTATTAGGGGGTGAGAAACATACTGCTGCCTAACTTGTGGCATCTCTCGCTTGCCCTCAAGTGGGTCTGACACTGGCCCTACATTGGGATCAAGTCAAGGGCTAACCCTTCCTCCCGGGGTGTTATGGTTTGGTAACCACCTAGAGATTGTATGAATTCTGCCCCAGCAGAATCCCTGACATCCTCTGCATGGGTCTCACAAATTTCAGGAAATGGGTCACTTATTCTGGTTGTCCAAAAGTACTGATTTCTAACCGCTAAATAGTCAATGGAGCCCATGTCAGTGGAACCTGCAACAAAACTGGAAATCAATCCCCACGTCTGTGTTTACCTAAACACAGTACAACACGGAACAATCATTGGCAATGGAAACAGTTTAGGCTTTTGTATAGGCATGGCAAAGTCACTTGGCAGTCACTGCCCTAATGGTGTTAACTGTCCATTGATGGTAGCAGGTGCAAAATGGTGGGAGTAACTGGACATCCAATAGCCTGTCAAATGCCTAACACTCATGCACAAGCCAAAACTGTTGGCTTTGCCATTGCTTGTTTTTTTACAGGACTTCAGTGAAAGGCACGCATAGTGCTTATAAATCGAGTGGCTGAAGGCAGACCTGGTTAAGTCATTTTTATTACACCGGTAGCAGGTTTACAGCTCCAAATACATTATTTACTCTCTTTGAGTGCACAATTTGATGGTAATGCTTGAGCTCAAACATTTCCCATAAGGAGTTGTTTCAGATGGGGAGGGGGCAGGAACTGGGTGGGAATGGCCATAGGGATTAGCATGGCTATGGGCAGTCAGTGGGTGGGAAAATAACCAAACAACATCTTTATGTCCCTCCTAATATGCCATTTCTCCATATCTGTACTCTAATGCAATAGTTTTGGCTTAAAGTGGTGCAAATGCCACCTAACTGCCCAAACTAAAAATCTGTTCCCTAGTCTCACAAAGAGAACATAGGGGATCTTTTAAGGCTGGAAGCAAATCGTTTGTTGTGGGTGAAACTCGGTCCCAGACTGCTCCTACACAAAAGGCCCTAACACTTGAATTAGTCACTAAAATAGGTTGACAATCAAATGAGATCTAAAAGGTTTGGGCATGTACACTTGTATATTCCAATAGACCAACATATCAAACCAGATATGGCTCATATTTATTCATTAATCCAACTTCCACCAGGCCTCTTGGATGGGCAATTGAAATCTGCCTGTTTACTTTCAAAGGGATTAATGTCTTTATTTTTAAAAAAAAGGTCAATACAAAATGTAAAATAACGTTTTCTAAATTCCATCTAGATATCCTTTGCAGGGCTCCTTCAAGAATTATTCACGAATTCTCCATTTTGGAGACGGCTATGACACTTGCAGTAGATTTGGCAACCAGAAATGGGTTTACACCTTTCAGTAAATATATCGGTGAGATACCTTCTAAATGTGAAGCCCCATTGCTTAGCATGCTGCTGGCATTAACATTACTAATGCCCAGCAGCAGGCACACAAGGGGTATGCTGTTAAGTTCAATGATACACCCAATTGCTAAAAGGCCCATTTGGGTTCTAACACACCATTGCTAGTTTGTAAAGCAAAGAGAACTGTCTGAAAGTGAGACTGTCGAGCAGATATGACTTTCATGGACAAATCCATTTACCACAGCTTTGAAAATGTGCAAACAAATCTGGGTGATGCCCACTAGCAGATGAAAATCCATCACAGCACCTTTGATAGTTTGCCAAATTATTGCCACGAAAAACAGCAAATTTAGATGATGTTCAACCCAGTTGCAAAGCTACCCACAGTCTACCCAGGCATTGAGTGCAGTGGAAGACCTTATTGCTTAGATGCCTGGTGCAGTGCAGCAGAATCTATGTTACCTGTCGCTCGCACATCACAATCTGAGGTGTGACCACACACAGACATGGCGGAGATGTATGCTGCACCACAGTCACAGCTCTAAGATCCTTTGACTGGCTATGCCCAGCAGGTGAGTGGGTGCTACATGAACTAGATCTTTGGAAATATGATAACGCTATAATTATTGGTGGCCCTGTGGTCGTAGCTCATTTTGCACTGTAACACAATCCCGATATAATATTTGACACAAACTTAACAAACTGGTCTCCATGAGTCAAAGGCCTAACACAGGATAGGGAGGTTTCATCGCAGGAGATGTGGTCAAAGCCAAATCCGTCCAATTTGTTCTGCCGAATTTGGCTGCAAGTATATGTTGGGGGGTGGGTAAAGGTAATGATTAAGGTGGGGGGAAAGGGAGGGCTGCGCGGGGTCTCTGGCTGCATATATTTTTAGCCAAATCGCTTAAAAGAAAAAAAGATATCAATGGATTTGAAATCGACCAAATCCTCTCAATGAAATCACATAGAATCTCCCCGACATGACTGGTCGTGCCTCCCCTTTTTCAGCCTGCTACAGGCACAAACCTGATATGTTGATGATTGTGCTACCACGGACCTTGCAAAGGGACTGGGCCGAGCAACCGAGTTTCAACTGCACTGCACCTATCAAGACTTGCACTATCCCAACCCCTCCTGCCTTGCTGAGAGCACTTTAACAGGAGGGGCTGTCATGTTTTTCTTTCCCTTCTCTTCAGTTCTACTGACCCCTGCCCCACTTAACACAGTGTACCATTTAGACCTTGAAGACATGAATGTGTGAGTGTGGTGGGGCGGGGAAAGGGGCAGGAGGATCAGCATCTAATGCATACCTCTCTGAGTAAAATTACCAATCAGGCAAACAGAAATGAAGTCATACATAAAAAAAGACAGGATTTCCAGGAGGGGCTGTTTAAGTTGTAATGCTGTAATCCCTGCCCGAGGAAGTGATGAAATATCAACAAAGCTTGCACATAAATGACTGTGTTGGCCTAATTAAGATGTCAACTCATTGTTTTCTTTTGGACATGTTCAAAATATTTGATGTTCGACAGTTTCAAAAATGGAATCAGAGAATTTCCAGACATGTGTCTTGAGTGCTTGTTTTTCAGGTTTCACTGATTTGACATGTGTGCTGAGATGTGGCAAGACAAGCTCTGTTCCGGATTTGGTGAATTTACATGAACAAGGTCAAAAGTTACAGCAGAACATGGTTTCTCATGTTCATCTGCTGTGGCAATATCTCTGGCAACATCTTGTTTATTCTTATCAGGCAATTACAAGGAAGGCAGTTTTACATTGCCCCTTGCACATTTTGAAATGAGTGTAATTAAATATTGGAGAACTGGCTTGAATCAGATTCAACCTATCTGAACAGAAGGGCTTTGAATTAACACCTAAGATTTTAATCATTTGAAGTTGAGCACAATGATGATTTAAAATATTTGAGCTCTGATTTGAACTTATGTAAGTTTTACTCAACTTACATTTTCGGCAACTTTTTCTGTGTTCACGTAATTTATTTTGACGTATTTCTTTTTTTAATTGAATTACATTTCTTTTATTTTCATCAGATATTATACATCTGGTCCTCCTCACGTTGATTCTCTCACGTTGATTCTGCCCATCCCCCCTCCCCCATGCGAAACAATAGGTGGCTACGGCTTGAATGGGTTTGAATAGATTCGAACCACAAATGAAGTGAGTCGAGAATTTAAAGACGAGGTTTCAATCCCCTCACAAAGTCAGCTGTAGTGAACTTCCCAAGAATTAAACTGGTTTGTGACCCCTATTTTATTAATTCGAGTTGAAGAGTTTAAGGCTCGTCCACCCCACCAAGAATATAATTGTAATGTCCTGCTTCCGGGTCACCAGAGCTGGATGTAGTTGCCAGGGTCGCCAAGCTCCAGGCTGTGAACACACAGCAGAGCGGACATTAGGGGGCACCCTATGCTATCTGGATCGCCAGATAGATGACAGCGTCGGGGGCACCCAGCTAACATCATGGGACAGGGAGCACCCTGTCCGCCCGCAGTCACATGGGCACCTTCATGGGTTGGGGTCACCCAGGCCAACACGTGACACAGCCAGAGTTGCCCTGCAGGGGCAGCAGCATGCGCACGTAGAGTTGCCCAGCAGGGTTCCTGCGTCCATGGTGGGACAGGAGGGCAGTGTTGCCCATCAGGGTCACCATCCTGGTATAGGGCCTTACATGGTAGGCCCTCTGCCTGGTATGCAGCGCTGTGCGCTGCAAACACAGCGCTGCAAACACGACACATCAGGCAGGAGTCAGTTGGTTCCAAGACTGACAAGCGGGAATCCGCTCATTACTTTTATTAGTTTGGTTACGTGGTCACCAACAGCACAAGCCCTGGGAGATACCATGCTCCAAGGAGGGATGGCACACCACAATAATTAAAGGAAAAACAGGTCTCCCACCTAAAAAGACGAACTAGAGGTGGCTTCAGACATGGATTAAAGTGAACGCTCATTTTGGCTCATTTAATTTGGCTGGCCCGTGAGCACTGTATTTGCTCCTTTGGTTCTTGAACTTTACTCTTCACTGACTCATATGTTACTGTTTATTTGTGTTCAGGCACTAGTTTCACATCTGCCTTTCCTCTTTTTTTTATAATGGAACATTTTGCAGTTCTGTTTTTATATTGGTTTTCTGTTTTGCCTGCTGTGTGCCTTTCCGAGAGGCACCCATTTCCACTTCCTGTCAAAGCTCGCTACCTTCAAAGGGCTGTACGATTGTACACAGCAGATAAGCGAAAGCTGAGTATTTTCCTTGGGTCTGAAACGCTGCACTGGGGAGTGGTTTTCTTGTGTCCTCCCTCAGGGGAGATGCGTCAGCTGGAAACCTAGGGCTCGGTAAGGGGGGTGGGAGTGTGGGCTCCTCCCTCATACAGAACAAAATAGGACATACAGATGCATGAAAGCGCGTTTTAATCCAGGCCACTCAAGTTATCCCATAGAAGGCATGAAAAGCTTAACCAGACCCTGTTTTGTATTCTGAGTCATGCAGTGCTTAATTTATAAATGGAATAGCAAAGGAAACAGATTGAAACATAGATATTTCAGTTTGGAAATGTAGACATTCTTAGACAAACATATCTGCACATTTTCACAGTCAAGGATCAACCGCCAAAGGTCTGCAGGGAGCATTCTGAAAGAAGTTTTATGAAGACCAGTCAGTGCCAAATCCGAGAGAAGAGTTGTGTGAAAGATCCTAGTGCCTAAGGATTCACTGGAAGTGCAGGGTCTATGCAAACAAAGACAGACACGTAGACTCCAGGGAAGTATAAACAGAAGTGGCACAGAGCGTGTAAAATATTATGCTAAGACCCATGCCAGCATCAGGGGGAACTAAAACGACATTAGGCAGAAAATGTGGGACAGACAAATGGGTGCAGGAAAGAGATAGCAAGACTGGGCACAGGAAGCAGGGAAACCGGTCGAGCGAAAAGGTACCATGAATCAGAGGGAAATGGAGAAATGGTGAATAAGTAGGAAAGAAATCCAAGCTGGAAGCAGAAAAAGCAGCAAAGGCAAGAGCCGTTCAGCTGTGAGGGGTGGAAGGCGGACTTCTGGAAGTCTGCCCAGATAATAACATGAAAAGCAATACATGAGGGAGGTACATGTAATTCGCAGGAACGGACCAGTGGAAAATATTGTAGGCCCTGCCGAGGCGAACCATGATGGAGTGATGGAATGCACAAACAACTCAACCACTGTTAGGGTTTTCACTGTACCCTCTGAGAATGGGCAGGGTATCTTTTCACACTTCCTGTGATGAGGGACGACCCGTGATGTTAGGAGTCCTGCATCATAACATCCCTTTTCACGTACAAGAATTTTTGCAAACATAACCGGTTAATACTAATCATATTAAACATAGTTGAATTCAACACATAGGGCATCATGACAGGTTTGGCTGTATTTTGGGGGGTACATCAGCTGAAATACCACCAAACGGAATTACCATTACCTCCACTTGGACCCAATGATTTACTGAGGGATTGCAAGTGGTGGTATGTGGTGTACGTCGTAATTTCTTGAACTCAATGGGACTCCATGAGGATTTCAGCAGAATTCCCATCATCAGTCATTTCACCGATTTTGGAATTTTTTGGCAGTGAGGTGAAGGATTTACCTCCAGAATTCTGCCGGAGAAAAATCCTCCACCTTACCGCTAAAGTTGTAGTATGGCGGTGCGGTAATGTGGGGAAATGCAGTGGTAACCACCATTCTTACCCACTCAGCCATACTCGTAATGAGGCTCATTGTCCCTGATTGAAGTTTCTTGACACAGAGCCTCACCCCTACAATGGGCCTCATTACAAATCCGGCGGTAACCTTGCCTGTGCTTCCAGCGGGTTGCCACTGGACTCATAACATTTTACCGGCGCCTGACTTCCCGGCGCCACCGGGACATTACAAGTCCGGCGGCTGGGAAGTCAGGCGCCAGTAAAATGTTAGTCGCCATTCCCATAGTGTCGCATAGGACTCTATGGGAGTGGGGACTCAGAAGCGCCAGCACAGTTGCTAACGATGCCAGTGCCTCCGTGAAGAGTCTGCCTATCGTGGCTGCTGCACCTGACGGGTTCAGACCTGTCGGGTGCAGCACTCTGGCAGGCAAACTCATAGTTTGCCGGTTTGGAAACAAGGTACCAGTGAGTTTACCGGCACCTTTGTTTCCAGACCGGCAAACTTGAAATGAAACTCAATGTCTTTATCTGGTCACCTTAACTTTCATAATCAGCTGGTGTTGTGGGTGATGCTGGTGTATCCTAATTCTGCTGTGACAATTGATTGAACCTTTCTTTCCTGCCACCTTCCATCAGGAGGCTGCGAACGGGAGACACAGCTTGTATCTAGGATTACTTGTTTTGATGAGAACTTGATCAACAATAACGAGCGGCATGCCTCACAGACCCATAGGGATGCATTCATTTTGGTTACAAGCAGAGTTGTTTCCTGAATGTTTCTTCCATATTCATGGTTGCCATTTGCCGTAAAGCATGTTCTGTGATGATTGAGGGTGGACATTAGACTGACCTTATCTATTGTGGGGGGCGATGTGTGGAAAAGGTATTTTCCATCATGTGGGTCAGTACTACTCCTGTAGATGATATGAATTTCACCACTGGGTATCTTGAAAATTAGTCAAGCATCACAAGAAATTGTTGAGAATTCAGAATTGTACCGAAGTCAATGCTGAGCACCTGCCATGGGCTTTTGCTCTATTAGATCATGCTATGGGTGTAGCATAGGGTGCGACCATCATTGCCTGGCACCACGGGCAGCTGGTCTGGAAGGAATCCACTTTATTTTGAGGTCTGGAAACCAAACTTTTTCTCTCAGTCTTGATTTTTAACATTACATGTCACCTGGTGGCCTGGGGGAGCCAGATGTATCAAGTGAAAAGGTGCACCCAAGAACACACAATTAGTCAGAATAAAACTCAAGGATGGAGGTCTCAGGTGCACGTCAAAACCCAGCTTTATTCAAGCAATGAATCCTGCCAGGACAGCATACAGGCATTTAGTTCTGATAGCTCTCAACATTTTTACCAACTGCAAGCAAGTTTTGTACCACAACTATGTCAGCAATGACATCACATTCCATTATCAGTCTACAAAACCTATGGGGAAGTTGGGTTGGTTAATGGCTCAAACTACATGTAGGTGTAAAGGGATTAGTTACTTTATTGGTCTATGCCTATCCGATGGCTCCACCATAGATACTACGCTCTAATATAACATTATAGGGGCAGCTAATTGGTTGGCATTATCCATCACAGCTGGTGTGGTAAGTGGACTGTCCATTGGTTGGCACCTAACTTACCAAACTTAGATACTTTGACGAGACGTCAAGGTATGAGCGGGACCCAAGTGGGGGAAGAGAATTCCATAGTCTGCCATGTTTCCAAATAAAGAATACTTCCAATCATCCCGAGGTAATGAGGCCTTCCCTTTCATTTGTACTCAGCCTTGTGTGCTGTCTGGCATCTATGTGTGTACTGAGGCAGTTCTGCAGGTGTCTGATCTGTGTTTGGCTCACAATGAACAGTCAGTGTTCCACCTCTCTGGATCACATTTAGGGTACTGTGTTTGAGAGTGGATTTTCTTCTATTTATCAAGGTTTTAGCTAAATCTGAGGTGCATGCTGTGTTCTTTGTGGCCACTTGGGGCGCTAGTCAATTACTGCCTATAAAGTCTTTTGGCTTCACTGATCTTGTGAACCTGGGCATCAATGGTTATCTGTTCTCTTATTAAAACAAATTAACTTGGGAGTCTACCCTTCCCATCCTGGGAACTGTTATCATGTGCCTGCATTCATTTAATATACTACTCCCTTTCTAGTTCCTGGCCTTGGCAGTGGCTGTGAGCTACTGGCTGGGCTCTGCACGGATTTCTATAATACATGTGTTTTTGTAAATTCAGCATCTTGGATTCTGAGACCTTGCTAATTCTGAGACCTTCTGCAGTCTCTTTGTTAGGAAAATGGCTGCACTTCTGTCTTCCTGTCCCTATATTGGTGACATATAGCCGTGTCTATTCATCTTGTGTGTCTGCCATATGATGATGTCCCTGCCCATGTATAAAGCATCTTATCTACCTATAATTCAACTGCCCTGTCAGTGTAGTGAGTCCCTTTCTTGGTACACACCTCCTGTCCTTCGATACTGTGTTACACTATTTATACTGGACACTATTTGTGCAACTCATTTTAGTCCTTACTTGTGTTGCACAACCTAACCAATTCTTTGGACACTATTTGTGCAACTCATTTTAGTCCTTACTTGTGTTGCACAACCTAACCAATTCTTTATGACAGAGTGTGTGTCCATTCACTTATGTTAAGCATATTGTTTCATGGAGTTCAGTTTAACTCATGTTGTCAACCACCTGTAGGTTCATGGGGTGTTCAAGCTGTCTCAGTTTGTAACTTTTCTTTCCCTTGTGGTAATAGCGCAGTGCCAGGGCAGAAAGTAGTAATGACATATTCATCTGCGCCATCACATTGCCCCCTCTGGTCAACTTTCCAACCATGCCCATACT